>NC_030388.2:31574722-31875472 GCF_001625215.2 Daucus carota subsp. sativus | reverse complement strand
AAAACTATATTTACAATTATTTTAAAAAAATAAGAAAAAGAAGTAAAACTACTATAATAGCATATATTAATATTAGAAAATACTTATAAAAGATAATAAAAGTATACTCTATATTATTTCTACTACCCATTTATATATATAAATAAATAATAAAAAAGTTAAATCTCTAAAAGAAAACATAAACCGGTCAATAATATTTAATCAAATTTTAATATATTATTATATAATTTTTCATATAATGACGTTAAAAATTAGATTATAAATATAAAATTTGAATTATATATTTGCACGTGTTTCGTACGGGTTCCGCACAAGTTTAGCATGAATTATCTCTTTTAAAAAAATCTGAACAATAAAAATTTTAATTATAACGTGTTCTAATCGAAAATAAACACAAATATAAGATACAAAAATATTGCGAAGCTCTGTGGTTTTTGCTTGCACAATCAATACATGTTTCTTGTCCATGAATACAAGGAGAAGAGGAGTTTGTTTTGTCACACGCACTGGAATTAGATTGGAGTCAGCGGGTGAACGTTGTGAAAAATATAGCACATGCTTTATTGCATCATGACTAAGTATAGCACATGTTTTATCTTACATGCACAACTATTGCACTCCGCCAATTACTCATCATGACATCAAATAATAACATATTTTTTAACTCTGCAACGGAAGTATTGGTCGCAGACTTTGGTGCATCAAGGATTTTTGACCCGATTCATCCAACTAAACAATAGTTGCAGGAACTTGCGGTTATATAGCTCCAGATTATATCCTCCTCTCATGATATACAATAATTTAGTCATCTTTTTTCATTGTCACTCTAAACTATTCTTGAAAAAAATTCTAAAATCTTTCTCTACTTTCTAATTATACAGAGTTTGCAACATTATGGTAGTAACCAAAAAAATGTAATGCGTGGTCGTACTAAAAATAATCACCGGAAGTCATCCACGGGACTTCATGTCATTATTCACATCTTCCAGGTGATGTACGAGGAGTAAAATGCCTGTCATTATTCACATCTTCTATATGCACAAGGAGTAAAATATTGAGTAAACTGTTGGACACACGCCTCCCACGTCCCACAAGACAGCAAGAACATAACATAATTCTTGTTTTGAGCAAAGCGTTCGCGTGTCTGTGCTCCAATCCGAAATCCCGGCCATCTATGCTTACTTTATCTCAAGCGTTTTTACAAACTCCAAGGACATTGACTACAAAATCTATATATACCATTTCAGTTGAAAAAGTTTGTTGATTTTGTGCATTCTACTATGTCTTCATAGTAATAGGTGTATACTTTTCAGGAAGCGAAAGAGAAGCTCTTACTAGAACGGGATGGTGAGAAAATCAAATCTCATTAAATATATTTATCAAATTTTAATACATTATTATATAATTTTCGATATAATGACATTAAAAGTTAAATTCTAAATATAAATTTTGAATTATATACTTGCCCGTGTTTCGCACGGGTTTCGCACGGATTATCTCCTTTTAATAAAACATAAACAATAAAAGACTTAACTATAACGTGTTCCAATAAAAAACAAACACAAACATAAGACAAAAAAAATATTATGAAGCTCTATGATTTCTGCTTGCACAATCGATGCATGTTTCTTGTCTATGAGTACATGGAGAAGGGGAGTTTGTTTTGTGCGCTCAGAGATGATGCGCACGTACTGGAATTAGATTGGAGTAAGAGGGTGAACATTGTAAAAAGTATAGCACATGCTTTATCTTACATGCATCATGACTAAGTATAACACATGCTTTATCTTAGATGCACCATGACTGCACTCCGCCAATTGTTCATCGTGACATATCAAGTAATAACATACTTTTAAACTCTAAAATGGGCACTTGTCGCAGACTTTGGTGTATCAAGGCTTTTAGACCCTCATTCATCCAATCAAACTATGATTGCAGGAACTTACGCTTATATAGCTCTAGATTATCTCCTCCTTCCGTGATGTTATAATCATTTAATCGGTCACAAGTCTTTTATATTATTGCACTGAAAACTTCTACAATCTTCCTTTGCTTTGTAATTGTACGGAGCTTGCATACACTATGGTAGTGACCTAAAAATGTGATGTGTATAGTTTTGGAGTGGTCGTACTAGAAATAATCACTAGAAGCCATCCAGGGACTTCCTATCGTTATTCACATCTTCTAGATGCACGAGAAGTAAAATGTTGAATGAACTGCTGGACACACCCTCCCACGTCCCACAAGACAACAAGAACATGACATAATTCTTGTTTTGAGCAAAGCATTCGCGTGTCTGTGCTCCAATCCCAAATCCCGGCCATCTATGCTTACTTTATCTCAAGCGTTTTTACAAACTCCAAAGACCTTGACTACAAAATCTTTATATACCATTTCAGTTGGAGAAGTTTGTTGATTTTGTTTATTCTACCTGGTCTTCAGAGTAATAGGTTTCCTATTCGAAATAAAAGCTCTCAAAATAAAGGCTCTCATATACTACTAAAATGTATGTCTGTTTATATTATGCGACCACGATTATTTGTTTCTCTCTTTGTCAGCCTATATGGCTAAAATATTAATACACTTATTAGCTTCTTATTTCTGCAGATCCTCTGTTAAACTCTCTAAATAGCAGACTAAATAAAAAACTGTTCTAAATGTACAAATACGTGATCATTTATGTATTCATCACCAGAAAGAGAGCTCTGTTTAAGTACCAGCAACTCAGCTAGTTATAAAATTAATACTACCAACTTTCTTTATTATACACGTCTCGGACTATTGGGCCGGACCGAGCCCATAAATCAACTTCCCATCTTTAGACCTATATCGCCACACGCGGTTTCTACATGTGCCGCCCAGAAACTCCAGGAAAAAGTTTCCAAAAAAACAATTTTATCAATAAAAACAAAAGAAACCAATTTAAAAAAAATAAACAATAAATAAAAAGTGATACTCTGATGGTGATAACACATTCGCACGTTTTGAGCCGCACAAGTTTGTCATAGCTACAGACAAGCTCACGTAGCTGTCAAAACACAACAGCAGATCCAATCAGAAGCGGCTACGTCAACTAAAATATAATTACATCTCTAATCATACTTCATAAACTATGATTACATTGCATTATGGTACTAATGGTACTAAGTGAGTAGTTGAGACTTTTTACCTAAATCTGATCCTAACGTAGTGGAGTGATGTTTAGTTTACATTGTTAATACATCTGTTTATCAGGCTACAGCTGCATGTTTAAGTACATAAAGCAAAGTCACAAACTCAAATTATTACTCTTCCGTTTTAAATTAATTAAGTATATTTAAATATTTTTATGTCAAATGAATCAAATTCTAGTAGAGATATTCAATAAAAAAGATAGAGAATTGTCTATAAAAAAATTATAATGGAACATTATTTTAAAAGGGAGAGAATATTGTTACTAAAATTTTAATAGAAACGCGGATAATAGCTAGGAAGTATTAGTGAATAATAGATTATTTGTGTCATAGCTAGGAAGTATTCGTGAACAATAGATTATTTGTGTCATTGTGTATGCGTGTATCTCGGATGACTTCCTTTTAAAATATAAATCTTAGATGACTTGATTAGTGAACAAATCAATAATTTAAACGTCATATAAATATAAATCATACTTATATATACACAAAAATAAACAACGAACTAAATTTGAATAGTCTATTTTATAAAATTGAATATTTCTTTTACCAAGAATTTCTTATTATTATTTCCTCTTTAAAGCAAGTCCAACAATTATGTTAAAATAGACTGAGGTATCGCTAGTTTAGTATCAAAGAATTCATTATTTAATATTAAAATACCATCATATATCTAATGATTAGTTTAATGTCATGAAAAAAAAATAAAAAAAATGTCATGATTAACATTTAGCTTACTCTCTTACATGCAAAACAACTTCTCATAAAAAGTATTAAAAAACATTATTTCCAGAAAGAACATTAGAAAATATCATGATATATAGACTAATAATTTTTTTATTGTGATGTAAAAGTCATAAATCAGAATTAACTGATATAGTCACAATTAAATAATTAATTAGATAATTAGAAAAAATTAGTTAAATTATTTGGGACACAAGTCGGATATTTTAAATAAGATACTAAAAATTAACTTAGTAAATTTTTAATAATAATTTAAAAAAATATATTATGACTACTCGAATCGTGTGTTAACGGTATATAATTCGATGAATTTTAGAAGTGCGAACAAATCTAATATATACGTACCCTTAAAAGTACTTTTCCCTCAATTTTCACTCCACTTTAACTACCTAAACCAACACACACACAATTACACACACTCATACACCTTATATAAACACACACACAACAGATTAGGAAGGTGAAGAAGATGGGGCTAGACTACTACAGTATCCTAAAAGTCGAAAAAACCGCGACCTTAGATGACTTAAAGAAAGCCTACAAGAAGCGCGCTATGAAATGGCACCCCGACAAGAACAGCTCCAACAAGACCGAAGCCGAGTCCAAATTTAAGCAGATCTCTGAAGCTTACGACGTTCTCAGCGATCCGCAGAAGCGTCAGATCTACGATCTTTACGGTGATGACGGCGCCGCGCCGCCGCAGGACAAGGGGTTCCGCCGCCGCGACGCGGCCGAGATTTTCGAGGAGTTGTTTGGGGGATCGGAGGAGAAGGAGGGGAGGAAGGCGAGCGTGGTGGAGAATAAGCTGGTGTGCGGATTGGAGGAGCTGTATAAGGGATCGAAGAGGAAGATGAAGATTTCGAGGAGCGTGCTCGATGAGAATAGGTAATTTGGATTGGTTGGTGTGTACTTGTGTTTAATGATTTGTTAGTTTTGGTGAATTTTGTGGTTAGAGTATAATTTTGATTGGGAATTGGATTATGAATTGTTTGGGATTTTGTTTTGCGGGTTTTGGATGATTAGAATGTGTGATTTGGATTGTTTATGGTGTAATTATGGTTTTCGGGATGCAAATTTATGTGAATTATGTAATTGTGTGGTTAGGGTATGAGTTTTGATTGAATGTGAGTTATGAATAGTGGTAGATTGCGGTTTAGTTATGTTTTTAGTTGATTAAGATGTGTTTAGTTTAGTTTGGTTTTGATTAGGCTATTTGTTGGATCTGAGTGGTTTAGAATGAATGATTAAGACTTTTTGAGTATAAGTAGGAATTTTTAGAGGGAATTATTGCTTGTTTTGGATGTAATGTCAAAATTTGGTACATCGGATATACGTTGTTAATATCTCAGAAGTTGGTTATGAATATTATGTAAATTGGTTTGGAATTATCTCTTTTGATTGTTTATGTTGTGGATTTATTTTTAAATAAATGGGATTCTGAATTATGATTTGTTTTTATTTTTGCATTGTCAATTAATACAAATTAGTATTGATACTTATCTTCAATTGTGGTTACTTTTGTAGTAAGCTTACTACTGTTGAGGAGATTTTGGCAATACATATTAAACCAGGTTGGAAGAAAGGTACAAGAATCACATTTCCCGAGAAAGGTAATCAAGAACCTGGTGTTACTCCAGGAGACCTTATTTTCATCGTAGACGAAAAGCCTCATGCTGTTTTCAAGAGAGACGGGAATGACTTGATTATGCATAAGAGAATCTCTTTGCTTGATGCTTTAACCGGGAAGACCATCAAATTGACAACTTTGGATGGAAGGGATCTCAGGATTCCGATTAAGGATATTGTGAAACCGGGTCACGAGGAGGTGATTCCCGATGAAGGAATGCCTATTTCGAAAGAACCTGGAAAAAGAGGGAGCTTGAAAATTAAGTTTGATATTAAATTTCCATCAAGGCTTTCGTCGGACCAGAAATCTGATCTCAGAAGAGTTCTTGGAGGTAGTTACTGACTAGTATGGAGTTAAATTACGAAGCTTGTGTTTATCACTAACTCTGAATGCGGTAACTACAGTGGAAGCATGTAAATTTTAACACTTCCACCATTAGAAGAGCTTGTGTATAGTAGGAAGATGGTGCTATTTAATCTTCGCAAGTCCCTGTTGAAACAGAGCTTATTTCAGCTTCGCTTTGCTCCGAGTAAGTAGCTTTCATGTTTGGTCTGAATCTTCAGTAGCAGAATCAAATGGCAAAGGCTTATGATTCTGATCAACTGTAGATTTATATTTTATTTTTCTATTTTTGTGACTGTATGAGAAAAACATCCTCTGTGTATTGGTTGGTCATTCTATAAACGAGTTCATAATCAATATCTGTATTACAAATCTCCAGCTTTGATTTTTCTTTCCGCTTAAATTCCTAAACTTCTGATCAATGTTCAAGACATGCTTCCTGCACGTAATAGAACTAGTGTTTCTTACATATGATATATGAGCAATATTAGTCCCAGGCTCAGTAAGCCTGTCTTATTTTCTCGACAGCTACCAGAAATCAGCTCATCCGTCGAGTCTCGTGGTTCAGTCTGGTAAGCTAGTCACGGCTGTAATGCACAAATCCTGTGCCAGTAGTGTCAATTTTGTGATGGTATCACAGAAATCTGGTCTCTGACTTGCATCCTGCGTTTGAGCTTAATTTAGGGAGGAAGTCAGGTGATATGGACATGCATGTGGCTTAGAACGTGCTTCCTGAGTATAAAATAGAGTTGAAAGCGAAACAAATGGGAGAGTGCAAGATTTTCATTCTTGTTCATGCTTCTGAAACTTTTTAAGGAAGAAGCAATTATCGTTTTTAAATGTGAAGTTAGTTATAAGTAAGAAATAAAATTTTTTATGTGTTTGTATAAAATTTTAATATTTACAACTTATCAGATATAAAATTTATTGATATAATAATAAATTATCTTTTAAAAATGGTCCTTTATGTAGAGTCATATTCGAAAAACAAAAATATGTCGCTAAAAGAGTTAGGATTTCAACTTCTTATATTTTGATTAAGTCGAAAGTTGACTTATAAGTTATTTATACAAACGGTACGAATATACTGGAGTTATTAGACAAAAAACCCAACCAACTTATCATTTTTTCTCCCAAAGCCTTTGAACCTTTTTTTTTTTTCACCGACCACCCCAATAAACTTTACTAAATTTGCGGGGGAAAAATAATGAGAGTTACTTATGGCTGGCATGGACTCGAGTCTTTTTTAATATAATCTGAAACGTTAGTTTTCTATTTCCAGTTACTTTCTCAAGAACCTGTTGTGCTGAAGTTGCCTAAAAATTACAATATGAGAACAATTAAGCAGCAAGGAACACTAATTTCTCTTCAATCGACTTCTCTGATGCCTACGATGTTTTAATATTGCTGTCACAGTGCTACTAGTTTCTACTTGTGATGTTTCCAGCTTTCTTTAAGTCTATCCAGAACATAGATTGCTAGAGAACATGTCGTCGTCCCCCCTGTGAACAAGAATATTATCCAAAAGCTGTCGATGCTTAGACTGGCTTCATCATCACTACTTGAGTCCACGCCTACACATCTCTCTTCTCCAATCGTCCTGTCCTCTAGCTCTCGAAGCTTCCCAGATTCAGTGACTTCCAGCAGTGCCTTGTCTAAATCAGCTATTATTGGTGAACCCTTTGGAAATGCCTGGTGAAGAGTGATTATTAGGACATCAATAAAACCATATCGATTAAAGTTTCAGGAAATAAATCTTAGAGGGCGTTTGGGAACATGCATTTCATTTCAAATAATGGATTTCAAATGACAGGATTTAAGTTGTCATTTCAAATTCTCAGGTTATTTGATCAAATCCAGAATTTCAAATGAAATCCAGGTTTTCAAACGGGCCATTAAATGAATGGGATTACTCACAAATCCCTGCCCTCCTACTTTATATGATGGTTCTACTGCAACAAAGCTTCTGCAGTGCTTGGCAAGAAAAAGCTTAAGATAAGTATCCGTCATGAACCCTGCTGCAATCTTTCCAGTTTTAAGCGCGTTAGCAAATTCTTCTTGCGAGCTAAAACTCTTCAGGTTGATAGCTTTAAAGCCCAGAACTTCTTCCAAATATTTGCCAGAAAAACCTCTTGTATGCCCCACTGTAGCATTACTGGTCTTCAGTGTGTCTACGTCGGAAACTCTAGCTTCAAGCTTCTGGACAGTGAGCATACTACTAAGACTTGCGCTATAACTTTGTGTGATAACCAACGCCACAAATAGCCAGACCACTACAACTAGACGTGATAAATTGTTGTGAAGTCTTCCGCCTGCATACGACAAAGTATTAGCATATAGTGCCTGTTTGGTAAACAAGGCTTCTGGCTTTTTTTGCCAAGAAGCTGACTTCTACTTTTCTTGACCCGTTTGTGTAAAAAGCCAGAAGCCCTTATAAGAAGCTGAGAGTGGTAGCTCTTGTTTCAGGATTTCTACTTCTTTCCCAAACAGTTTAATAACTTATAAGTCTTAATTTACTTCTCACTTCTAGTCCACTTCTTTACTTTAAGTAAGAAGCAAACATATTACCTTGCAAAGAGAAGAGAGTGGTAAAGGATAACCAAATCAGGATTCCAGCTTGATCCGTTGCAGAGCCTTGAAGTCTCCGGTTGTGTTTCCTCTCAATCAACCATATGACAAAGCCATTGTAGATTGTTATGGCCAATATAAGCAGCCACATGGCTTTTGTGAAGGGCTTCATGAATAGCCAAGATCTAGAGGGCCTTTCTGATTGGACAGGTACTAACATTGTCAATGATGACCTCGTATAGGTACGTGTGAATTCTGCGTATTTATATCTGTTGGCAATCACATCGACGCCAACTACTCCATCAAATTTCTGCTAAATCAAATTCAACCCGAATCACTGTTAAATGTTCAGTAAAGTTTACAGTAACGTAGTTAAGAAAGAAACGGGAATGAGGATTGACCTCACCTTTAAATAAACTTGTTCAACCAAAGAGTCAGAGGTTCCATTGTAGGGGATGAATTCATATGGTGGGTGGTATGGCAATCTGGCCATGACTTCTCTGAAGGTATCAATTACAAATCCAGTAAAAGTTAAATTGTTAGTCTGTGGATCATACGAAATGTTTATAACTTGTTTCAACATGCCTATAGTAGGAACACCTATTCGCCAAAACCCAGAGCTGCTTGAAAGAGCCCATCCTTTTGGTGCATACAAGGATTGCCCGGGCCAAATGACTTGTCCCAGGCTTTGCATAGAAGAGTTGTAGACAGCATTATCGCCTATGCTTTCTGAGAAACCTAATCCTTTGGACCAGGTTCCAAGTTCCTTGTAACTCTTCTCGATCACATTGACAATTCTGAACTTATGAGATGGGGTTAATTTCCTCTCATTATATTGAACTCTGCCAGTCAACCCGTAGAAGTGGACGGAAGACATTTTGTCCATAAAAGTTGCGGTGTCCTTAGCAACTTGCATCTTCCTTCCTCCATATGTATGTGCTACTGCCCACAGAGCATCATAGGTCTCCACCGCTGAAATCCCAGGCTGATCATTTCCTTCTTCAGGATAATCTAGACTGAACTTTTTCTGAAATCTCGTCTTGAACTCTGCAAACCTTAAACTGGACGTTGAAAAATATTTCTCAACTCCTATCACCCCTTGCATTGAGTGAATGGTGGTAAGATTGAGCGAGTGGAAAAAATCAGTAATTGGGTTGGTGACAATCCAGATATAATCTTCTTCCACCATCTTTAATTCTTTTGCTTTCTGAAATAGGCGAATGGCCAATTTTATAGACGTATGAACAACAAAAACTCTACACGGCTGTAATCTTAGCCTTGTGAGCTCTGCAGACAATGATGAAGCTATAAAAGATTTGAGGGGTACAAGGTTACTTATTTCAGCTCCGACTTCCTGTAAGGACTCCATGAGATAAGGGATGACACTGCCAAAGGCAGAATCAGTATCATCTTCGTATATTATGTTGACTCTGTGCCAATCCCAGGACTGCACAATTGCAGCCACAGCTTTCATTTGTGCATCCTGGTTGGATACCGAGGCTTGAACAAGGAAAGGCCAGCGCTCCATGGCCCATATCGGAGTCACATCAGCAAGTAAGAACATAGGAACATTACCTTTGTTACTGACTTCTGCAACGCGTGATGCTTCTTGCCATGTATGTGGTCCAATGATGACTTGAACTTCCTTAGCAGCAATTAATCTTTTGGCTGCATTGTTTACATGACCAAGTGAAACAAATCAGTTACTCATGCATGAATATTTCTTCGTATATTTCAAGGTAGCCAGTGTAGTTTACCTAATAGAGATGCCAGGGCAGGTTCACCGCGGGAGTTGAGTATGTGCAACACAAATCTTTGATCCGCCTTTCTGCTAATATCTTCTAATGCAATCTGCAAGGAAACATTTGCCTCCTTTCCAGCACGAGACGTGCCATCTATTATAGCCCCTACAGCCACTTGGGCGCTTGTTGTTTGCTGCAGCCAAAGCAGGACTAACACAGTGCAGAAGATGTAACTAAGTATCATGTTCAGAGCACGGTTGGATAGCTCAAGTGGTTTAGAGTATATCCTCTGTCGTTCTGGGTTCGACCCTGGCTCACCCCGAGAATTTCTGATGTTCTTTGTTTAGTATCCAGTTTGTTGGATCATGGATGCATGCAGCTGTGAGCCTAACTATGCATTTTATAACAAGGAAAGTCGAAATGACCTCTCGATCAGATGGTATGTGAATAATGAAAGAGCATGTAAACTACCTGTTGAACCTCAAGCAAATGCTTAGCCACATTTTTTGTTTACTCATTCAAAGTACACAATGGATTCTGGTCCGTTGACGATGGTCAACTGTTTGACAGTATTGGCTTGTAGATTCCATCAATATTTAAATGGCACGAAATTTCAGTATTTTGGTTTAATTACTGTTATTTGATAGACTTCTTTTATTATGAAAGAGTAGCATAAAATAACTAAGGTTTGAGCCATATAATATGTACTGTCAATTTCTTTCGCAATCAATAGTTTGTATTTTTTTTTCCCCAAAATATCTTGCAACCCCAGAAAATCCTAAGCTTCTAAAACCTCTCTAATTCTCTTTTCTTTTCTAGCTGTCGATAGAGTTTTCATCGCTTTTCGCCGGTGGAAAGTCTCAAAATTAGTTAATTTCTTTTGATTTATTCCCGTTTTTTCAATAATAATTTAATAATCCTCACATGGATGTTAGATCTTCCTCAAACCGGGTGGGACTCATGGGCTTATAAGTTATAACTTAATTGTATAGTAAAAATTTATAAGTTAATTTTCGACTTCTGACATGGAAGACAGTGTCTCTTTTTTACCGACTTAGATTGGAGAATCACAGGTGGTAATGAGATATTAAAACTAAACTATATTACTGCTATTGTGTCTGAGACAGATAATCTGCATTTGCTGTGCACAGTTTAAGACTAAACAGTTACAATATATACAGTATAATGATCTACAATAAGCTGATTAGGAATGACAACTAATGTAAGTTCCAATTAGTACAGAAAAACTATTATGTTGC
The DNA here is from genome assembly GCF_001625215.2 of Daucus carota subsp. sativus. Classification (NCBI taxonomy): domain Eukaryota; kingdom Viridiplantae; phylum Streptophyta; class Magnoliopsida; order Apiales; family Apiaceae; genus Daucus; species Daucus carota. Next base: position 31,864,017 of record NC_030388.2, on the reverse strand, counting down.
AGTATGTGGATCTTCAGGAATTTCTGCATCACTAACTTTTCTTGAAAATCTTTTTCTTTGATGCCCCCAATGCTTTAAGATCATTATCATAACATTACTTATTTGTTGAGTAAACTTTGCAGCTCTTCCCCTGAGTCCATCAAGAGCGTAGATTGTCAGAGCACACGTTGTTATCCCGCCTGTTAATGCAAATAGTATCCAAAAGCTGTTAAGGCTTAGAGTAATTTCATCATCGCTAATTGAATCCACTTCAACGCACCTTTCAGCTCCAATCATTTTGTCCTCCAGTTCACGAAGCTTCCCGCTTTCAAATACTTCTAGCAGTGCTTTGTTCACGTCGTTGAGCATTGGAGAACCCTTTGGAAATGCCTGATGAACAAGTCGTCTTAGAAAATGTTTTTGCAGAAATTTAAGTTTCAGGCAAGACTATTGAAATAGGCTTAGAGATCACTTACAAATCCGAATCCTCCTACTTTATATGTTGGTCCTGCTAAAACAAAGCTCTTGCAGTACTTGGCAAGAAAAAGTTTATAAGAGCCATTTAGAAATCCAGCTTCAATGTCTCCGGTTTTGAGGGCATGGGCAAATTCTTGTGGTGAACTAAAATTCTTGAGATTATCTGATTTGAAGCCCAATACTTCTTTTAGATATCTAGCAACAAAAGCTCCTTTCCCATACCCAATTTTGGCGTTATTAGTCTTTAGTGTCTCGATGTCAGACACTGTTGGTTCGAGCTTCTTGACAGTGAGCATGCTAGTAAGACTGGCAGTATAACTTTGCGTGATGACTAAAGCCACAAAGAGCCAGACTACTATTGCTATCCGCGACAAATTACTGTGTAGTTTCCCCCCTGCACATATTCAGATTACCATGATATAGTCTAATATTAGCACTCAGGCTTAAAGTTGTTTTTTAATAATCACTGGTATGCAAATTATACCATTCAAAGAGAAGAGAGTCGTGAACGATGACCATATCATAATTCCTGCTTGATCTGTTGCAGTTCCCCGAAGCCTTGGGCTGTGTTTTCTTTCTATCAGCCATATGACAAAGCCATTGTAAACCGTTATAGCCAATATAAGCAGCCACATGGCTTTCGTAAATGGCTTCAAGAACAGCCATGCTTTATGGGGCATTTTTGATTGGACTGGTACTATCATTGCCACTCCTGAAGCTGTATACGTGTGTGTGAAGTCCGCGTGCTTACATCTATCAGCTAGCGCAGCCACATCACCAACTACGGCATCAAATTTCTGCTTCATGGCAACAGAATTCATTAGACTACAGTTGATTGGTGAAAAAAAAAAAGTGATTAGTGATGCTCACCTTCAGATATATTTGCTCTACCAGAGAATCATATGTCCCATTGAAAGGGATGAATTCGTATGACACATAATATGGTAACCGTGCTGTGACCTCATTGAAAATATCAATCGCGTATCCTTTGCAAGACAAATTGTCAGTCTGAGGATCATATTCAATGTTTACAAATTGTTTAAACAGAGATGCAGCAGGTACACCAATTTTCATAGAATCTGTGATGCTTGGAATGCTCCATCCTTTCGGTGTGTGCATGGACTCCCCGGGCCAGAATACTTGTCCCAAGTCCTTCATTGAGGAATTATATATAGCTCTGTGAGATGTTTGCTTTGAGAAACCTGATTTTTCCTTCCAGATTCCTAGTTCTCGATAGCTCTTTCCAATTACATTAACAACGCCAAATATATGTGATGATTCTGTTTTCCTTCCAATGGCATGAACTCTGTCAGTTATTCCAATGAAGTCGATTCTGGAAACCTTTTCAAGAAATAATTGACTTCGGTTCTTGATCTGAGTGTTCATTTCAGCAAATGTTGTCGCCACCCCCCACATTGTATCATAGGCCTCTACAGCAGAGATCCCAGGTTCATTGTTCTCTGCTTCCGGATATGCTAAGCTGAACTTTAACCGAAATCTTTTCTTGAATTCAACAAATTTTAAACTGCCCTCAGGGAAGTGTCGTTTCACCCCTAAAACGCCTTGCATTGAAAATATGGTGGTAAGATTGACAGAATAAAGTAGATCAGTAATTGTGTTTGTAGTAATCCAGACGTAGTCTTTTTCCATCATTCGCATCTGCTCAGCCTCGTGAAAAACCTGAGTGGCCAATTTCAGAGATGTATGAACCAAAAAAACTCTGCACTGGTCTCTTTTAAGCCTCATAAGTTGTTCTGACAATGCAGTAGCGTAAGGTGGGAGTGGTACGAGGTGCCTGATTTCTGCTCCTACATCTTGTAAGGATTTGAGGAGATTAGGCATGAATCTGCCGAAGGTGGAATCAGTGTCCTCTTCATATATAACAGTGACCCGTCGCCAATCCCAAGACTGCACAATTGCAGCTACAGCTTTCATTTGTGCATCTTGGTTGGACGTCGATGCTTGAACAAGAAAAGGCCAGCGCTCTAGTGCCCATGTCGGATTTGAATCAGCAAGTGAGAAAGTAGGGGTCTGACCTTGGTTGCTGATTTCTATAACTCTTGATGCTTCTTGCCAGGTATGTGGTCCAAGAATCACTTGCACTTTCTCTGTATTGATCAGTCTATTGGCTGCATCATCGACATCAGTAAAAAAATCACAAATTTGACAGGATACATTAATAATGCAGCTTAGCTACTAGCAAGTAGTAATTTAGACAGTTCCAATATCCTATTTCCTGTTGTTTCATATGGCATACATAACAGCGGCAATTACATATCACACTACAATTTAATTATTTCATAAAATATCTTCTTGCTTTCTCTTATTTTATACTATGATTCTTTAGGTTAGGAGTAGTTTACATGGTATGCAATACTGCTGCTGGTTTAGAGAGCCCATTTGGGTGAACTTATGACTTATGACTTAACGTGACTTGTGGTTTTAAGTCATTTTATGGCTTATTTCTGATTTTAAGCCAACTTCTGACTTATCACACAAACAGACATTTTTCAGCTTAAAGCCATAAATGACTTAAAGGCTCTTACTCTCATGTGGTTTGGCATTCTCCGGTTACTCACATTGTTTGTTTGGCATACGAGAAGGATATTCGATAAAGTTTACCTGCTAGAGCCGCCCTGGCAGGTTCCCCTCTGGAGTTGATCATTTTCAACACAAAACTTTGATTCGTCTGTCTGCTAATATCGTCTATTGCCATCTGCAAGGCCACATTCGTCTCCATACCAGCACGAGACATCTTGTCCATAACCGCGCCAATAACCACACGTGTGCTCGTTGCTTGCTTTACAGAAAACAAGAACAACACACTGAAAGTAAAGATCAAGTAGTAAGCTCTCATTTTCATTGCCTCCAAATGTAAGATTTCCTTAAACCTTTTCTGCTCCACATCAAACTATTAATTCATTCCTTCGTCAAAGCTTTCAGTAAACTAATTGTAACATTCAAGTCAATTAGAAATAATCTTCGCGACGCAGATGGAAATTCAAGTGATGGTGAAATCTTTCTCGTTTGAAACATTCAACAACTCCAGTCCTTGATGTTTCCCGAAGGTTCGAATTTGATTCCTTAATTATTCTTCTCTATGCTTTAATAAATTTAAACTTTTGCTTTCTATAATCTGTAATTCGATCAACCAGGCATTAACGTCCAAATTTGGTTGTTAGATCTTACACTTGAGTCTCTGCATACTCAGTCAGTGACTTGGACATGTTTGTAACATTAGGAAATTCAGATCTCATTACCGAAATGATCTCATGGTGTCTCCTTTGACACTTGACATCTTCGTAATAACTGAATATTTTTTCGATTCCTTTATTTTATTTGATGATCAACACACTCGTTAGATACCGTTAGACCAGGAATAATCTTCAATACCTTGAGCAGATATTATACGAGGAAACTACCTACAGCATTGATAGTGATATGAAATTGTAGCAATATTTCATATATAAGTTCGCACATTAACAACAAAACGATATTCAGAAAGGTAAATTTTCCAAAACGATATATATTTTTGTCTCTTGTATAGTCTGCTAGAAGTGAATGACCGAAAAATGGTCAAAACCAGCCCTTTTCTTTTGTATGAATTCTTTCTTAATCTAGACTAGCTTATGGTCGGTCAAGCAGGGGGTTAAATAATTTTTTAAAATTTATTATTCGTTATAATTAGAGTATATATTTATTTGATTACATTATCATCCTATATTTATAATATAAATATTTAATATATATCTTATAAATTATAATTATAACATCCAATTTGTGAATTTAATTTTATCTATCTTTGGTGAAATGGTGACGATTAATAAGTATTATTATTTTTTAAATAAATCATGATTTTAATTTTTTATAATATAAATTATTATTTTAAATATAATTTTGGTTCCTTTTGGTCGGATTGAATCGGACCGAAATAATTCGGTTCGGACCGATTCAGACTAGAATTTTTTTTCGAAAAAAATAAAATTTCGCTTCTTGATCTATTCAGTTCGGTTCAATTTTGGAGGAGTTGAACAATGAAAATAGACGGCCAGTGCCTGAGCTGACCCGAATTGATCGGGTCATGTAGAAACAAGGTTTAGGTCTACCGGTCTGTTAGGATGCCTTAGCTGCATACATCACTGCACTTCCACTTGACACCTATCATAATGATAAACGGCTCGTCTCGTCGTGACCTTCTCTTGATTTTTCAAAACTTCTGTCGCTCCATCCCCGTAGGGGCAGAGAACCCGTCGTTGTCTTAGCTGTGCTACCGGAGACTCCGAGGAAATCGGAACAGGAGAGCACTCTTTTTGGAGTGGGCTTGCTACTTAAATGTTTTCAGCAGTTATCCGCTCCGCACTTGACTACCCAGCGTTTACCGTGGGCACGATAAGTGGTACACCAGAGGTGCGTCCAGAACGCTCTCACAATCGAAATTATAAATTTACATAGATGTCATTTTTCAAAAATCAAACTTGAGGACACATCATAACTCACCATAAAGTTATTTTTAATTAAACGAACGAGACAGATACACGAGACGGGACACCTCACACCCATCTCAACACAACTCCACTAAACTACACACAACAAAACACACTCTCAACTTACTAGCTTCCCCATAAACCCTATAAAACCCCCCACGCATCTCCAAACCCCACTCCCCAAAATGGACTCCTCATCAACACCGCTCCACCTCGCCCTCGCCACTCTCTTCGGCGCCTCCGTCATGGCCATCTCCGCCTTCTACATTCACAAACGCAGCGTCGATCAGGTCCTCCATCGCCTCACCAAGCTGCGCCGCAACTCTCCTCGTCTCGATCCCGTCGCGCATAACGAGAACTCGGTTGTTTCCGATTTAGAAGTGGATACGCTACCCGAATATACAGGAATGGATGAGAGCGGAGGGGAGTGGTACAGAGTCTCGTCGTCGGTTCCGAATGTCGGATTGCCGAATGAGTGGATGGATCGGGATTCGGTTGCGGTGTCGAATTCGATGGAGGATCAGCTTAATTTGATCCCCTCTGGATTGCCGCCTCTGCGAACCGATCAAAATGATGGTAAAAAATAAAAATATGTGCACATTTTTTAGCTTAATTTTAATGTGAAGTTATTGCGCGATTTGAGTACTAGTCATGTAGATTAATTGAATTTAGTGTTAATGATAGGTTCTTATGGTCTTATGGATCGATTATAGTGCTGGATTTTACATTTCACATTTAGAAATGGAGTATTGGAACTTGATTAATACAGAGAGTTCACACGGGAAGAGAGTGGTGAGCAAACCTGCGTTGGCAATTACGGATTAACAGTTGATATGTTAAGATAAGTGTAATATTAAGTAAGAGTTAATTGGAGAATTATTATACTATCTTGATCAGCATGCTAGTTAAGAATTAAGATACAGCAGTTGAAGTTACTAGATACAATAATACACCCTGTTCCCGAGCTACTGAATGTGGCTGGCCTAAACAGACAGTTCCCTTGAGCACACAACTCCCACTTGAACACTAAGCTCCCTACACTTCAACAACTACACAATACATTAACTTTGTCTGTGATAGGGAATTTTATGTTATTTCACAGTTCAAACTATGAATCTCAGCTAAGCAATGTACAAGTATATACTATATAAAGCTTGAAGTTGAGAAGATGTATATGAAATGGTAGGAAGAAAACACTAAGATAGCCTAATCAGCTTGCTTTTATATGTAACATCATACCTATGTGTTTCAAACATTACAAGTGTAACAAAGTGGCTGGATAAGAATATAATTTTGTCTTAATTTATAGGTTTTGACATGGAACAAAAGGTTAATTGCATCTAATCTCCCCGTCATGGAAAATTTTGAGAACATAACAGTTGCTTTCCATAATTAGCTGGCATGAACTTCCATAGATGTCAAAGGGGTTAGATTGTTCTACTGTTTTCCTGCCATTTAGAAGATTGCCTTCAACTTGTACTTATTTTCTTTCTGATTCAAGATTATTTTAGTCTGGGCTCAAGCCTGTAAATGTAAGTCTATTAGTGGAACTACTTGTCCGTAGTATTCTAAAAGTACTCTATATATCCTCAACATATATGAACCTATGTGCTTATTATTCTGCTCAAATGTTAGATTTTCATTGTTCTTTTCCAGGTGAAAAGATGCGGGTTGGATCAGTCGGTAGGCTAGTAACACCAAGATCCTCGGGAGGCTATGCATTCGATAGTGTGGAACATTCTGATGAGGAAGGCATGGATCAGACAATCGATGATGACAATATATACTGCACTTACGATGAGAGCTTGGTTTCTTCAGCTGACCATGTTAGTCTAGTGCCTGAAATTGATAAATTCCTAGAAAATTATATGCTGAAAATAACTTGCATAAATGAATGACTTTAACCTTTTGTCAGAGAAGAGATTTAAACAATATTCAAGAGAATTTATCAGTGGCAAATTTGGATTTAGGTTCTGAGTCACAGATAGGTGAAACATGACAAAAACAGAGTAGAGTGTGATAATTCTATTACACGAACGTGCCAGGAGTTACTAATTACCTTGTAAAGGTTAATTAGAAATTGTTCATAGTTGACACTGAAAGGACCCCAACTTAACAATTGAATTGATCAGTTGACCTCTTATTCAACACTGATAGACATGCAACAAAATATGTGCTAAGCTTTCAATCAAACAAATGCCATTTGTTATATTGATAAGAAGGCTAGAATTAATTTTTTCTGTTCTTCCAAGATAATGTAGCAAGAACTCAGGGGCTCTATAGGTACAAATCCAACCTACTTCTTTCGCTGGTGTTGCTAGCAAAGTTAATATATTATAAATACTATAATGGTGACCATTAATGCTAGTATGCAGTATATTTCGTTTTTCTTTGCCCTCCTCTTTTTGTTTCTAGTTTCTATTCGATAGTTGCACACAATTTTTAATAGTTTTTTGGCATACACCTAAGATGGATTCCATTAAATAACTGGTAATTATCATTTCGTAGGGTTCATATGCAAATATACAAGCGACATCTATGAGTGCACCTGAAGCTGAACAGTTGAACTATATTCAGGGTCAAAACCATAATCTGGTTGCAAATGAAACTAGCGGCAATGGACAAGACAGTAGAAAAGGGGATACATCTTCACTGCACAACAACAAAAATGACACTGTTTCCGCCAGAACCATTTTACCTTTGCCAACTTCAGTGCATGGTATTCTTAAGTTTTGTTCTAAATGAATTATTTTGGTCTCTTTGAGTTTCCAAAGTTTCTTTCTCTGGGGAGGCTATGTTTGCTTGCAAAGATTATAATCTATAGACTATAAATTTGCACCCTTTTGTCCTTCTTGATACTTATATAATCCTATAGACTATTTACTATCAATTTTTAGTTCATTACGGGGAAACCCTTTTATTTCACCTTCTGTTGAGGTATTATGATCCCTATAAATATGAACTGCAAAGTGATTAAATGTTAGTCCAAGGGACCACTTGAGGACTAAATGCAGTAAATAAGATAACATAGTCCAGGTATTATGAACCCATGAGCAAACACGGCTAAATTTTGAGTTCTGATTGCACTTTTAACTGCTATATAGGATTTGCCACTGCATATGCATTAGTAATTTGATGGACGGGTGCAATTTACTCTTCTTTTTATATATTACAGGTGATAGGTTGTTATTTTCTTGTGTGTTATAAGTCTACTGATATGTTTATTCATGCTTGATGTTTGTTATTATAAATTTAGAGTCACTAAACATTGAAGATGAAGAAGTACGAAGGATGATTCGTGAATGCTTAGATTTGCGTGAGAAATATGTTTACAGGGAAGAAACTGCACCATGGATGAAAAATACTGAGGGGGACTTAAAGATACCACATGTCAACAGTGATCCGTTCCGTTTTGTCCCTGTTGAAGCAACTTCCGTGAGTTTTTCGCTGTCATGTATTAGTAATTAGTAAATGACTTAAATTTGCTTCTTCATTTTTATATCATCAGTATCAGCTGGGAAGAAAATTATATATCTGCCAAGCAACATGTTTAATATTGATTTTTACTTCACATGCAGCACCATTTTAGGATGGAAGATGGAGTTGTACATGTTTATGCCAGTGAAACTGGTAAGCTTCCTAAAAGATATATGTTTAAATGGTCAAGCTTTTATATTCATAGTATTTTATGTATGATTACTCTTGGCTATTTGAAAATCCACAAACAGTCTAATAATTGTATTTTTCTAATGTTTGTGAGGATGCTTTAGACACTGTCGATCTTTTCCCGGTTGCCAGCGCAACAACGTTTTTCACAGACATGCACCACCTTCTAAGAATAATGTCTGTTGGTAATGTTCGCTCTGCGTGTTATCATCGACTGCGTTTCCTGGAGGAGGTGATATTTTTTAAAAAATTTGTTCGGACTTGTACTTAATTACATGCTGGTCCATGTCTATAATCTTACATTTGCATATTGTACAGAAATTTCGTCTTCATCTTTTAGTAAATGGAGATAGGGAGTTTCTAGCTCAGAAAAGTGCACCACATCGAGATTTTTATAATATTAGAAAGGTTGACACACATGTGCATCACTCTGCATGCATGAACCAGAAGCATCTTTTACGCTTCATCAAGTCAAAATTAAAATCAGAACCAGACGAGGTAAAACTTTCTTTCTGATCATATTTTATTGATTATTTAATTGCCATACTTCAGTGATCTTTAATAATACTCAACTCATTTTACGTAACTTTTTCTAGTAAATTTATATCTAATTAAAGTTACACTGACAAATGTAAGTGGCAGTTAAACTGATTTATATAATGCAGGTTGTCATATTCCGTGATGGCCAGTATCTTACGCTGAAGGAGGTTTTTGAAAGTTTGGATTTAAACGGGTTTGCAACCGATCTGTTTTTTTTTCGTTTACCTTCTTTTGTCTATTAGAAATCTATAATGAATAACCTCTCTCTCTCTCTCTCTCTTGCTCACACAACACACACACACACACACACACTCGCGCGCAATCTCTTATTATCCTCAACTAACTGTTACAGGTATGATCTTAATGTTGATTTGTTGGATGTGCATGCGGATAAGAGTACATTCCATCGTTTCGACACATTCAATCTCAAGTATAATCCTTGTGGTCAGAGCAGGCTTAGAGAAATTTTTCTAAAGCAGGACAACCTCATCCAAGGTAAGTTGGTCTTCAGATTGCGCCTATTCCTGCCAAACTATGTACTGTTTTCATATATTTGGGTTTGCTACACAAGACTCAGGGAAGTGTGTTGAGAATATATTGTCCTGTATTGAGCTAGATGTGCAATACAAAGCTGATCCATGGTTACACCCATTGCTAATTAGTGCATACTGATAACATTTTTTTAGTTTTGTCATATAGTTACAACTTTCATGGCCTTGGTATCTTATAATTTTATCTGATATATATGTGTTGACACTTGGCATATTGCATTTTGTGATGCGGGTTCATGATCTTGGCCATTTTAACATCATAATAATATGAATGCACATTAGAGTATTATATCATTTCATTTGATTGCCTAGTAATGTTAACAATTGTGGATTGTCATGCATAATGATTTTTTTAGGTCGTTTCCTTGGAGAAGTGACCAAACAAGTCTTGTTAGATCTGGAAGCAAGTAAATACCAGGTGTGGCCCCTTTATATTTGACTTTTTAAGTTCTAGTAAGAGTTATCCCGCTCTTTCCTGCATTTTTTGTTTTCCCCCCCCAAATTTTCTTTTCAAGTCTCAAAGTTTAGAAGCATAATCTAGGTTCACATCACATGGCATTGATTATCCACATAAGAACTTATTGAAGCCAATTTGGAATTTTACCATTACGAGGTTGGTCTTACTTTAAGTTCACAAGGTCCTCAAAAGTTAAATAAACTGTTGATGGCATTATATACTTTAGCCTCTTAGTGCACGGGGAAGAAATAATAATTCATAAATAAATGAGTTGATATTGCTCCTTGATTCAGTTACAGCAGGTGTCTTCTGTTTGTTTAACGCCTTGACACATAACAGTTCTTTAGTTTTCCACTTGAGAACCTACTTAGTATTTAGTGAGTGTACATAGTTTGTTAACTTTCAGTTGGCTTGAAGCTTAAAGAGCTGCATTTCCATAAACCTATGTTTTGAACTCGGTAATGCTGATATTACAATACCATTTTCCTATTTAGGCATATTTAGCTACATCCGTAGAAACGGTATTCTGATTGTTTCATCAAATAAATATATATTCGTCAATCTTTTTCTCGGTTTTTTCTTCAGATGGCCGAGTATAGGGTGTCCATATATGGAAGGAAACAAAGTGAATGGGATCAGCTGGCGAGCTGGTTTATCAACAATTCAATTTATAGTGACAATGCTGTTTGGTTAATCCAGGTAACATTAGTAAATGCATTGATGTGTAAGTATTTGAAGTTCTGTGATTTAGCATTGTCTGAGGAAGGCGTGTAAACATATAATTAACCAAACACGAATCAAAATTTCGTCACCTTTTTTTGGTCTCATTACTTGGCAACGATTTTTTTTTGTCACTTTAATTAGTGAACCGAAGTGTCTTTGTTTCCTATATCTATTTGCTATATATCAAGATTCCAACACGATATGAAATGGCTAATGCTCAGACATCTTGTTACTTCTAAGTATTAGAACTTGATGCAACTTAATTTTTAAAATACTTAAAATACAAATACACATGCGACGGTTTACTCCAACATACTCTATATTAGAAAGTGCTTATGGTCAAAGAATAGACAGCATTCTAGGTAAAACCAAGTTACACCATAAAAAGGCAGTTTATGTTACTTGTGGCTTTTAGTGCAGATTAATTTGAGTCAGTCTGGAACTTGTTAATTTTTTGGGCTGTCTTCTGCTTTTGACTATTTAACTATGCAAGCATGGGGATCTCTGCTGGGAAAAAACAATTTATAACTAGGAGGTGTAATAATTTCTTTCCCTAATAATGGTTAATCTATTTGTTTCAGATACATAATATGATATTAGCCGCTACCAGTCTTTAGTAGCATCTGTATGTAGCTTTATGTGTGTGTGTGTGTGTGTATTATGCAAAATAGCTTAATATATTATTATGTATACCTGTATGGCACACATATATAACAGTGCATCACTCTGAGAAAATTAAAGCTATATTATGAAAGATACTATTGTTTACTTTGTGCGACTTTGCCCATTTGATCTGAAGATAGGGAAAGAAATAAGCATTTCTGATTGTCTAGTATATTGAATTGATCCTTGTCAGATGGGGTCTTAAGTGGTGGTGAATGATGGACTGTTAAACTTCATATGTAATAGGTTGTCATTAGCAATATCAGAGTACTTATTTATCCTATACAGTATTCTTTTATGTTTTTTCTAAATGGATCTAGGCTTCTAGTGTTCTGCTTTGTTAATCAAAACTGTCGAGATATGTCGCATATGTTTCTGCATCATAGGAGCATAGTTGTAATTGCATGAGCACTGTTTCCAGGTGTCAAACCAGTAGATGCATTTTAGTCTCTCTTTTTTTTTTTTGCAGCTTCCACGGCTTTACAATGTGTACAGAAGTATGGGAACTGTTACATCCTTCCAGACCATTCTAGATAACGTGTTCATCCCTCTTTTTGAAGTCACAATTAATCCGAAATCTCATCCTCAACTACACGTGTTCCTAATGCAGGTTCATTAGTCTTCCATCTTCATATATAGTTTCCTATATTTGCATTAATAGTTTTAATTTGTGTTAATATGTGTTCATCTTATGTACATCTCAGATAATCAGTAAATCATGTAAACAGTCCTATAATATCCATGGACTTGAGTTCAGTCTTTAACTCTTTATTAAGTCTCATCATATGTTGCTTTACTTACATCTCATTATATGTTGCTTTACTTGCGTGCATAGGTTGTGGGTTTTGACATTGTAGATGATGAAAGTAAACCTGAAAGGCGTCCAATCAAGCACATGCCTAAGCCATCGGAGTGGAAAAACGAGTTCAATCCTGCATACGCCTATTATGCTTATTACATTTATGCCAACTTGTTCACTCTCAATAAGGTTATTTATTTGTCTTCCCTCAGAGCAGTAATTATCTGTTTTATCCTATCAAAACTCTGGAGTTGCACCTACGTATTGTTACTTCCACGAATTATAAATCTCCTGTATACTGGTGTGCTTAAACCTTTGTGGGTGCTCCTATCAACTGTTTCACTTTCAAAGGAACATAAGAAAGTGGATAAAATAGAGACAGAGAATGTGGAATTTCAGCCTTTGATCATTGGGATATATAAAAGCTAAATAAAAGCTATTTTACTGTATAATACCATATAACCTATCTGCTGAGCTAGTACCATCACTTTTTGCCATCTTCTTTTGTTGCTTGTTAAATTTTCATTTCCTGCAGTGTTTGTTAGTACTGCTCTTCCACCAATATCTGCCACCGATGTGGAAAGGTAAACATTGGGAATTAAATAATGCTGAATTCTATTTCTTCTGTTCATTCTTCATGTGCAGCTTCGGGAACTTAAAGGGCTGCGCACTATCAGATTCCGACCTCACTGTGGAGAGGTGTTTATGTTAATTTCTTTTTTCTGACTATTGGTTATTTACTTACTTATTAGTATTCAGCTTGAGCTTACAATGCCTAATTATGCAGGCAGGTGATGTTGACCATTTAGCTGCTGGGTTTCTTCTGTGTCATAATATTTCTCATGGAATTAATTTGAGGAAATCCCCAGTGTTGCAATATCTTTATTACCTTGCCCAGGTTCGTTAGTTAATATACTTTCTCCATATTACCATGAGAAATTGGGACTTGTCTTCTTGTATAATTCCTTATATATCACCTACATGTACCATATCATATATTTTGTAATGTTAATTTGTTTATTATTCCTTTACACTGACTACAATGTGTAATTTTAAACCTAGTAGTCATATATCATGCAATCAGTGTAAATTTTATTACCTTCTATCACTCTATAATATTTATCAGACAAATTGGAATTAAGTGCCTGGTTTGCTTTTCTCCATTTTATATTATATGGAGACGTAAACTTTAGTCTGTATGAGAGTTTACAGCTTCCATATTATGCACAATTAGTTAAATTCCTTTTACTAATTTTCTGGCTTATTTCTATGCTTGGCTATTTGATAAAATGTATCTACTTTTCCACTGTACATAAATAATTCTTTGAATTTTATCAAAAATTCCAGGTTGGACTAGCCATGTCTCCTCTGAGTAATAATTCTCTTTTCCTGGACTATCATCGCAATCCATTTCCCTTGTTCTTCCAGCGTGGGTTGAACGTTTCACTTTCAAGTGATGATCCCCTGCAAATTCATCTAACAAAGGAAGCTCTAGTGGAAGAATATAGTGTCGCAGCCAAGGTTTTGTTAACATTCATTCTAAAGTTTTACAGTGATATAATGTACATAGATAGCTGAAAACTAGTATGGTCCAGGTTTGGAAGCTGAGTTCATGTGATATGTGCGAGATTGCAAGAAATTCTGTTTATCAATCAGGATTCTCACATGCAGCAAAGGTGAGAAATTGTGCTCCGAAGCCGTTAAGCAACAAACTACATATTAAGTATATGTCTTTCATTTGATGCAAGCTGATAATTGATAAAAATACATGACAAGATATTTATGCGACCAAAGGATATTGGTGGATTATTTAGCTGGCAAAAATAATTGGATAAATATCAAAGTCATCACTCATTTGGTCCAAATATCAAATTAGTCACTCAACACAACTGATTCAATCTGGCCACTAATTTGAAAATTTGTATCAAGTAAACCATCTGCCAGTGACTAAATTGATACAAAATAGTAATTTTTTAATGATTAAGTTGATACAAATTTTCAAATTAATGACCAAATTGAGTCAGTTTTATAGCGAGTGACAAATTTGATAAAGTTGGACTAAACAAGTGATAATTTTGATATCTATCCCAAAAATAAAGTCATGTTACGAGATAAGGGTCACATGTCTTTCACGATAAGGTACATAATTTGTTATAAGGATTTCGATATCATATTTTGGTGGACATGAGATTCACTTGATGTTTCACTTTTAAACTTGTTTCAGTCGCATTGGCTGGGGAAAAAATATTATAAGCGAGGACCTGAAGGAAATGATATACACAAGACAAATGTTCCTCACATGAGGATTTCATTTCGACACGAGGTAACTTTAATACTTAAAAGGTTGATTTGATTTACATTTGAATTGAAGTGTGTACACGTAAATCTTGATAAACTTGTCTCTCATGGCTGACAAGTTAAAATCATTGCAGACATGGAAGGAGGAGATGCTGTATGTTTATTCTGGAAGAGTGAGATTTCCTGAAGATGTAGAGCATTAATGAGGACAAATTTCAGCAAAATTTTGTTGATATGTATCAAATTACTATGCATTTGATATCCCATTCCAAGTCGAGATTTAACTAAGAAACTTTGATGGTTGCCAGAGGGATGACTCATTACAAACTTGTAATCGGCCTTGACCTTCATTCTTTCCAGAGGCTGAAGGCTAGAGGCGGGAATGATTTCCTCTGTGAAGCCAATACTTTTCTTATACCTTTGCCAGACATTTCTGCAAAGCAACTGTTTTATATTAATGTAATCAAAATTAAATGATATTGTCGTCAGACGTTAGTAGATGTATCAATACCACCTTTTTCTTGTATAACTTTTACATTTGTATTTCCGGTGAATGTTCTGTACCAGTACTTAGAACTTGGAATTTCGGCATTTTTACAATCTATAATACATCATAGTTTGATCTGTGATTAGTTATTTATCCGACTTTTTTGTATGTTCTTTTTATGTGAGGTCTAAACTATTAGACAACTGGTAAGCATTTGGTAGAATATTACAGAGTAGGAGGGATAAGACCAGAGGTAGTGCTGTTTTCAGTGGACTTTGCATTCAGAATCACTTTAGTAAGAATGAATATATGTTCTATGATATCTTGAGCTTTATTCTTTCGGTTTTATATGACAGAATCTTACTTTGTAGCGTTTGAATCTTCATTATGTCAAGTATTGCCATCGAAAGATAATCTGACTTCTGATTTCTTGCAGAAACATTCAGAACTGATGAATCTGATGCATCAAATTTACGCATAGAGAGACCGCTAATACAATCATTCATGCGATCTTCAGAACCTGAGCCAATGTACAGAGGGACCGCTAATACAATCATTCATGCAATCTTCAGAACCCGAGCCATTCGTTGGACCAAATTGTGCCTTCAGGCCACTGGAGGACCATAACCAGCCTAATGTATAGGGGGTACATATGCTTCACATATCTGCACTTTAAAGTTGAGCAGAATCATATGCTACACTATCTATTATTTATTAACCACTACAATTATTCAACTTTATAAATGGAAGCGTTGAGAGTTCTATGCTTTAAGCAAGAAATTCTCTGATCTGAAACCGTTAAGCCAATGGGAGTTAGATATTCTTCTGTTTTCGCTTCCTCAAATGGAGGCAATCGATATGTTTCACCGAGGAAGTCCGGTCAGGTTATCTCATTTCATTCCTCTGCTACATGGAAAAGCCACTTCGAAGCTTCCAAACGAACGACTAAACTGGTAAGGTTCTACTTGGGAGTGCGGTTAAAAATTGTTGTGTTATCAGAAAAAGTACTGTCGTAGAATTCAAATAACCGTTTGATAAATTTTTTGGTATTTGCATATTTTGAGTTATATAATATGAGGTTAGATAGTGAAATCTTTGACAGTTTTTTAAGAAAGCTGAAAAGCAGATTTTTCCAAAAGCATGGGTGAACATGCTTTTTCTACAAACAGTTTTTGAGGTAAAAGTTGTTATGAGAAAAATTGTTTTTAGATTTATCAAACAATTTTTTACTTGTTTTTCAGCAAAAAGCTGTTGTCAGCAATAGCAATGTCAAACGGTTTAAAGTATGCAGTTACTCTAATATCTGGCTGTGAATCCAAATAGCCATTAGTATTCATCTGTTTTTTCTCAGGATCACCTCATTTGGTTTTGCAGATGGTCATTGATTTCACGGCCTCATGGTGTGGACCGTGTCACATGATGGAACCCATTCTGCGCGACTTTGCTGCTACTTATCTAGATGTAGAGTTCATCAAGATTGATGTCGATGAGTTAGACGTATGCTCATCAGCTTCCCTAGCTTTTCCCAGAATTCCGTTAATATGAATGTTACCATTGGATATTTTGGCTTCATAAACTTAATTTTCTGAACAGGATGTGGCTACAGAGTACGGAGTGCAGGCAATGCCAACGTTCATACTGATAAAGAAAGGAAAAGAAATCGACAAGTTTGTTGGGGCCAAGAAGGATGAACTCCAGAAGAGAATCGAGAAACACATGACCTGAAGTACTATTAATCTGCAACTTCGTGGAATCGAATGAGGGGAGGAGCACAGAAGTAGATTAAGAATAATGCAGAATGTCAATCTTAAAGTTCGTATAAGAATGTGATGCCAACTTTTTTAAGAAAGTATGTGAAGCATGCAATTAGCAGAAAATAATGAAAAGAATGGAAGGGTGTGATGAATGCTTTGTTTACCATGCTGCCAACTTTAAGACCGGAAAACATGAGTGTAACTGAGCCGAGTCGAGTTTATGGTTATCAAGTTCAAATCGAGAAGGTTCGAACTTGATTGAATAACCAAAAACTCGATTTGGCAAATCATGCAAGTGACATTATATAAGTAATTGCAGCAATCAGAGTGCAATTCAGCACTCTAGCATGATAGAAATGGGGAATCAGGAATCGGTTAACCTAGTAATTTAACATTTATCGAGGGTATATCAAAGATTTTTCAGATAAATCGAGAATTTTAATCAAATTAAAGTCCAATCAGTATTATCGGTGAAATTAGAGTGCAATCAGTATTATCGGTGAAATTATATATTTTTTGTCGATTTCTGTTTCGATTTTAGGGTTTTAACTTAGAAAGTCCCGGACAGGCCGAATCTAAGAGGGACCGAACCTTAGTGAGGCGCTGTATATCTATTGTGCGGATTGGGCTCGGCCCACAGCTGTGATTTGAAGAAAACAAAAATATAGTGAACGGGCCTCTTTTATTTTCCTTTATATGGATTTATCGATTTCCGGTCCAAACCAAATTGATATTTTGTAAATTTGTGTCAAACACATTTCATTATATTACATATTAAGAGTTAAGTTATATGGAGTACATAAAAACATTGGAGTATTGGAGTACAAATCATAATTTTTTAGTTTGATCCTATATAATATCTTTGATTATCCAAATTTTGATATAATCTATCATTTATAAGTTGTCTTGCACATAATTGTCAATTAATCATTAATATCTTTCAACTTTAACAAGTATTAAGATTATTGTTCTGCTTATTAGTTATATTGCAGAACATAGAGTCCTATGATTTATAAAAGTAATTATTCTACCATTTGATCACGATGTTTATGTTGCAGAACATAATGTGCAGGTTGTCAAATATTTACAAATATTATGGGACAAAAAAAATTGAAATTTAGATGACTAGATTACATTTTATCAAACTTTGTACTCCAATACTCCAATTTTTTTTGTACTCCATAGAACTTAACTATACATATTAATATATGTATGTATTAAAAATTTAACATTTCAAGTGAGGTGACATGACTTCCTTGATGGAACGTAACATATTTTTACTGTTACTAGATAATGAAAATTTGAAATTTTAACACATATGCCTGATAAAATTGATCTCAGGCTTATAATCCTATTTTATTAAAAAAACATTAGCGAAAATACTAAAAATATATATTGATTGATAAAATATAATTTAACTATTCGTGTTAGCAAATCAAAATATGAAAGTTCATTTTATTTAATTCTTCTCACCACATCCTAATAATGATTTTTTATACAAATAATTATTTTTATTAATAAATTTTTTTATATATAAAATATTTCTTTATATTAAACCCACGAGCTCAAGAGCTTTGGTGCCGGCAGTGTTGTAAAAAGCGGGAATCGGACTTAATCGGTGAATTCACGGAACAAGGATTAATCGCAGATTGATTGAATTGATCAGAGATCGGTGATTAATCGAAAATTTAATCAGTTCGGCGAGTTACGGAACAGGGATTAATCGGTGATTAATCGTGATTAATCAGCGACTTTTAGAACAGAGGGTGCAGAAGGCATAATCATAAATTCTTCCTTCTCAAATCGAACATATGACCAAGAGTATATAAATCCGCTATTTTAACCGGCTGATAAACGAGAAAATTCGTTTATCTTTCCTTCCTTCCAAATTCACAAGGTTAGTAGGATCTTGCAACTTGGTAGGTAACGTTCGACATATGATAATGTTACTAGAGTTAAAAAACCGACACTGACATGTCCAAATACGTGGCTGTGCATGAAAGTGCGGGCCCCACACGCGTCAACCCTGGACAAGTGTTTTCACTCCTGTGTTGTTTCAACGTTCAAGCGAAAGTGACGTGGATGGATGGTGGGACCCACCTATCCCTGAATAGTCGGTTGCTTCAATCTCCACCGTCCACGTATGCCCCATCACTATCTCCGTGGGTCCACGTGTTCCAAGCCAGCTTTTACACGTCATCTCGTGGCAGGTTCTAGAAACACACGTTGCAATCTGGACGTCCACGTGTCAGTTTCTTGTTTGTGGTTCTCTTGGTGTTTATCTTTATGGAGCGGTGTGTATCTTGTAGTGTTGAATTTACTTTTTAATTCTCTTTTGATGCCTCTTTAAAATGTGTGAATTATCTTTGATTATTTAAATATACTTGCAGTGTTTACGTGTTCGATTTTGATAAGGTGGGGTGATTATCGGTTCATTTATTTCTTTTCAGTATAAGCTCTTGTCATCCTGGCTCGATCGAATTATTTAATCGACTTTTTTTTTTTGACTCGACACGTTATATAAGTTTTTTAAGTTCGGTTTTTCTATGGTGTGCCCATGGGCACACACTAAGCACCAAAATTCATGAATTTGGATGGTGTCTATTGGCTTAACTTCTTTAATAATGGTGGACCCCCTGCAATTGCAACAACCACACCAATCAAAACTCTCCAATTTTATAAATGTTAGTGCTTAGCATGTGCCCATGGGCACACACTAGCCAAACCCTTTTAAGTTAATACTCCTTCCATCATATAGCACGTATTTCGAGACTCTTATGAAATATAGTTCAATAATATATATTAAAATTTTTTTTAGTAAAAATTGAAAATCAAATATTTATTCAGAATATAAAATTAAAAATATTATGAAATTGTATTTTACAAAAATCTTAAAAAAATGTCAAAAATTAATGTATACGATTCAATGGCACGTAAAGAGTAATATTACTTGCACACCTGATAGTGATATCAACAAAATGGCCGGATAATGGTAGACGAAAGCAAGTTGATCCTGATTTATTCAAAAATCCTGGTTTTTTATAAAAATAACGGTTATATTCTGATTTGACTAAAAAAATTATTTATTGAGAAAATCTTCGATATATTAAATACTGAAATGACTGATCAACCCCGTTAATTTTGATTCATCATTTTTTGCTCTCGTGTGATAAGCTATTTAAAAATTGACCACAACCTTTTTTAACATGTGTTGCAAACCACTCGAGAACATACAAGGTCCACTCCATATTTTTTACATTTACATTTTACCATGTGCCCAATTCATTGAAAGATATACTCCCTCCGTCCCCCTGAGTTATATACATTGGGGGACGGGGATGCAGCACGGACTTTAATGCTCCTGTAAAATATAATTTTATAACTTATTTTTAAGATTTTTCTTTTCTGTATAAAAGTTTGGATGTTATATTTTTATTCAGAAAAAAAATATTTTAAAAATAAGTTATAGAACTATGTTTTATAAGAGCATTGAAGTGTGTGTCGAGCAATGAAAAAAAAACGTATAGAATTAAATGGGACAGAGGGAGTACAGCATAGTGGGTGTTCGGCGAGCGCTTAAAAACCCAGTTTCTGGGTTTATAAATCAGAAACACTTAGAGGGTGTTTGTTTTCGGCTTAAAAATTGGGCTTCTGGTTTATAAGTTAGAAACAATTATTTGAACCGTTTGTATAAAAAGTCAAGAAGCACTTATTTAAAGCCAGGAATGCTAACTTTTGTTTCAGGACTTCTGCTTATTTCCCAAACACTTTAATCACTTATAAGTCTTAAGTTGCTTCTAACTTCTACTCCACTTTTTTATTTTAAGTAAAAATCACTTATTTCCCAAACACTTTAATCACTTATAAAAAGTTAGGAATGCTAGTTTTTGTTTCAGGACTTCTACTTATTTCCCAAACACTTTAATCACTTATAAGTCTTTACCTGCTTCTAACTTCTACTTCACTTTTTTAATTTAAGCAAAAAGCACTTATTTTAAGCTCACTCAAACGGCCCCATAATACCATCCAAAGGATTCAGAATCATGCTACCTAAGAGCAAGTCCAATAGGTTATCTATCCCATTACTTATTAATAATATAAAATAATTAATCCTGGTGAGTCTTAGTGATTTAGGTAATCTATTTTTAGTATCAACTCCAACAGCAATCCCTATATTTGTTCTCCTAAGATTATTTTAATAATAAATTTGGGAGAGAGAATGAGAATGGGAGGAAAAAGACAAAGAAAGAATGAGAGAGATGATTTTTTTATTCATAAATAATATATAGGTAATGGCTAGGGGTTACTTAAAAATAGATAATGACTAGCATATTGAAGCATGTGCTAGTGATTTAGGAGCTCACTAGGAGAGTGTTGGAGTGGTTTTTTTTGGTTCACTACCTAAATGTGAGTTTTGGAGCTCATATAAGTAACCTATTGGACTTGCTCTAACCACATATTTTTACTAGCTCTGGACAATTACCTATTGAATTCTGAAAAGAAGAAGGAACTGTAACAAAATTTTCTGTACTCATCGGTCCTTAAACCTACACTAGTCTTAACATTTTCAGTTTTCTGAATCCTGATTCCGTCACGGCAAACAACATGCATGCAAATATGCAATTAATCAAGGAATTTGAGGGTCTAAAAGCTACTTTTATTCATAGATTTTTACATGAGTTACAAGAAGGCATTGCCAAGAACCACAAAACCTAACCACTACACATCAAACACATTAGTCCAGAGCAATAAGTGTTGATCTCCAACTGAACTCTCTGCTAAATTGCTATGATCTACATACATGTCGTCGAAGCACTCTGTTTCAAGCATCGGCAGGTCTGGTAGCAGCAGCATTCTGCTGAAACCTTCTTCGCCGTCTTGAGAGAAGTCTGAGTAGTCTGGTTCAAAAACTGAAGAAGAATCAACCGACTCGAATACGGATTTGAGGTTTCCATCAACACTATACAGGCTATCAGAATCTACAGCAGGGCTCTCGGAGGAATTCACATACTCTGGCTTACGAATCATCAGTTGTGGAGTATTCTCATTTTGAACAATTAGATCCTCAGTTGGTTTTGCTCCTACATCTCGCGCATTCACAGGCTCCAAATTCACCTCCCTTTTCTCACTCACAGGCATTTTGTCTTTCATAGATTCGACCTAATTGTAAATATAAAAACAGATAAACATTGCTTAATTACTGTCGATTAATTAACTATATGCAAAGTTCTATGGCATTATCAACAAATATACCTCAATTCTCAAGCTTTCGTTCTCTTTGAGGAGGTTTTCATAATCAACCTTGAGCTTATCATAACTTTCTTTCAGAACATCATAGTCCTTTTCAAGCTGCTTGCTTTTGCACCGGGCTCGTCGGTTTTGATACCATATGGCAACCTGTCTCGGCTGCAATCCAATTTCCTTAGCAAGCTGCACTTTCCTATCAGGTTCTAGTTTGTTATCCTTCTCAAAACTCTTCTCAAGAAACTGAACCTGATCCTTGCTGAGCCGCCTTTTCTTCTCTGATCGATGAAAGGAAGGATCAAAGGCCTCGCCATTGTCCTCATCAACGTCGAGAGAAGAAAAGAGCCTCCCCTTCCTCCCATCATCTTGAGGTGGATTTTGGAAGTCAACAATTGATGCAGAAACCTTTGAAGGGCAATCTACACATATATAAATTTCGCAATCAGAATACTTGAATAGCTTATTTGGTGGCCATAGTTCACCCAAGACATACAAAGTGCTCAGGTGAATAACTTAAACAGGGATTACCAAAGTTAATCCCTAGTCCTATCAAATAATTAACAAAATAATAGGCATCTTTGATCTATGCATATCAAAATTGTATAGTTCAGATCCACACAAAAATCAAGCATACTACATCCATTAAATTCCTCATACAAAAAAAATCGAAAATTTATATCTGCGACAGCGACAGAAGTTGTTAAGTGACCCATTCTCCTAAAACCGCAGAATGAAACCACAACTTATCTCTGATAAAGATAAAGTACAAGAAGTTAATAATACCATAATACTATGTATACATACAGAAATTCTTGGAAACTGACCTTGAAAAGAAGGGGAAGAGTTTGACATCCAGAAAGATTCAAGAACTCCTGAGGGACAGTTTAGATTTCCAGATTTAAGCAAAAGGGTGGTGTCAGAACCATCAAAAGTACTACTAATCCCCATATATACACAATTTTTAAACTACCAACTTTTATATTTGCTTGAAAAAGCAAGAACAAGAAAACTACAAAGAAAGCTAGGACTTGTGAGTTCAATTTGAGCTAAAAAACTTGTGCCTAAAGAAGCTTGTGCAGACAATAATAGCCATGTGAAAAGTGTAAGCACAGGGTAAGCTCAAGTCCATCAGTCAGAAGAAGCAAGAAAAGGGAAAGAAACAGTAGTGATTATTATGGAATATTCAAGTGTTGCAGAAGAGGAGATAGAGGTGCAGAGATGGACAGACTAGTAGATTCTTTCTCTGGTATGGAAATACATGAAGGGGTTTTATAAGAGGAATGAAGTGCTGGTTTTTGTTTGTGTGGTTGGCTCTGTTTGGGCACCCTGTTAGGGTCATTTATATATTGCTTTTGAAGGGAAAAAGTAGATAAGGAATAGAAAAGATAAATATGAAGGGAAAATGGAAAATATAATTTGGAACTATTATTTTAATATTTTGAAATTTGTGTGAGGTGGGAGTAATATAAATCTTAGAAGTTGTGAGGGGTGTTTGGATAGATTGAATTGTCTAAAATTTAAGTTGAATAAAGTTGGTAAATTATGTGAACTGCGACAAATTTTGTGAAATGTGAGTTTTGATTTGTGAGTTTTGATTTGGATTAGAATTGTGGAATATTATTAGAATTTTGATTTAATATACTAGAATTAAGGTTCAAATATATTGAATGCTTTTCTTTATCTGTAAAAGCTGGTTTATATTTTAAACTATATGTTTTTGAATTTATATTACTATTTATCTTGTAAATATGATTAATATCACTCATGTTCATCATCATCGATATTCGATAGTTATCTGAATTTTGAGATTTGACGTATTTTAAATTCAATTGCTGACTCTTTAAACTCACGATTTTGGATAATATTAACATCTTAGACACTTTACATCATCAACTATGGATAATACCGACACCACTGCAATGGATAATATCTACACCATTTCTGTACTGTCATCATTGCTGACACGAAACTAACGATACTTATTTCTCTTATTAAATAAATAACAAAGTAATATGTGAAATGAATCATGTTCTTGTTATCAATATAGTTTTACTTTCTAATATGCATGAATTTAAGCTCTGATCAGTTTTTTATTATTTATAATGAACCAAGGTTTTACTACACAAAATTAGCGAGGCTTATTCTATGTATCAAATGAACCATGAAACATGATTGTGCATCATCGATAATTATTATATAGTACATCAATAGTTGCTTATATCGAGATAGCCAACAATTTTCCCCTTTAGTATATATAATACAACAATATACAAAATAAAGTAGTATGAAGTCACTCGGTAAGATTAAAAAAGTGACTCTCACTTAAAGTAAAGAAATAGACTAAGAATGTGAAATAAATTAAAATTTATAAGTGATTAAATTATTTAGGAAAGAAGTAGAAGTCCTGAAACAAAAATTAGCATTTTTAGCTTATAATAAGTGCTTCTGACTTTTTATACAAACGGGGTAAAGAAAATTAGAAGCCGCCAAACAGGCACTATATATGTTTAGTGATCACATTCTTATCTTTAATATATTTCAATTTCAGATAATATCCAAACATATTTTAAATATTTATATTTTATCTATCAGAAGCTATTACTCTTAAATTAATTCCTACTTTTACGAATCATATCGATATGATTAGATATCCAAATATACCAAAAATCTATTTAACTATAAATGATTTTTTACATTCTTTTTATGTAAATCATACACGCGTGACACAAATATTTACAAACTAAAAAGGTGTATTTGATTGGGATTTTAGTGGATTATCTTTAATCAATAGATTTTAATGGATTGTATGTGATTTTAATTTTGTGCAGATTCTTGATAAAATGCCGTATAGTCGATATAGATTTTTTAGGATTTAAATACAATACTTAAAAATCTAATGAATTTTGATGGGGTTTCAAAAGACTTAAACTACACTAAAGAATCCAGCATAATCCATCATTTTATTATGAAATCCAAAACAATCCATAAGCATCTGAATACCATCGGATTTTAATGGATGTTAACAATCTCAATTGAATATCATCGGAATTTTAAACATAATTAAAAAATCCTGATTGAATATCACCAGATTTTGTAGTATAATTTAAAATCTCAATTAAATATCTCTAGATTTTAGTGGATTATAAATTATCCCAATTGAATACCCTCGAATTTCATGAATGAAAAAAATCTTTTAATATCTCAATCGAATTTTAGTGGATTATAAACAATACCAATTGAATACTCTCGAATTTCTCGAATTTGATGAAAGAAAAAATCCTTTAATATCTCAATTGAATAAATAACTTACGAATTCAAGAGATTTGCAAAAAATCACATGACAAAAATCTACCCGCATTAATTTCATACCTAGTCCAAATAATCCCTTTATCTCTTCCCATTTTTGTAATAAAATTGTTACACAAATAACCCATTTCCTAGTCCTATATAATAGTGACTATGTAACCTCAACACACATACATTTCGAACATACACACATACATTTCGAACCCTTGCCCCAAATCAAGAACAACAATGACAAACCCTGAAAGCACAAATCAAGAAAAGCACCGCAAAACAAGCAACAAGACCCATGAAATCACCAAAGCTCCAAGGCCCAATCCTAGTCTCCCTGAAGAGCTAATCTTCGAGATTCTTCAATGGCTTCCAGTGATTTCCCTCTTGCAATTCAGGTCTGTTTCGAAGCCATGGCTTTCTTTGATTTCTAGCATTGATTTTATCAAGGCCCATATGTTAAAATCTGTTAAAGACCCTGAATTTAAGCACCATGGGGTGATTTTAAGCTCTACTAATCCTCACTTTAATATCAAGAGGTGTGATGTGTATGGTTTGCTTAATGGGCATGTTGGTGAGGCTGTTGATCTTGATTATCCTATGAAAAATCCCCATAATTCTGTTTGGATTGTGGGTTCTTGTAATGGGTTGGTGTGTTTGGCTATCGAGGAGGATTCATTGTTTATGTGGAATCCGGCGACAAGGAAGTCGAGGAGGTTGAGGAATTCGGATATGAATTTGAGGTTTGGGTGTTATATTGTTTATGGGTTTGGGTATGATGAGAGTGAGGATGACTATAAGGTTGTTGGGATTTTTTGTGTTTTTCGGAATGTGGGTACGTATGAGACTGAAGTGAAGATTTATAGCTCGAAGACTGATGTGTGGAGGAGGATTGAGGATTTTCCTTTTGGCATTCCGTTGGATGATTCGGGGAAGTTTGCAAATGGAGCTCTGCATTGGGCTGCCAGTCGTGATATACGTTCGGATTTACCCGAGTCATGGATTATTGTTTCTCTTGATGTGAAAAGGGAGAAATATGGAAAGGTTGTGCAGCCAAAATATGGAGACGGTGCGTATAATTTGACCTTGGGTGTTTTGGACAAATGCTTATGTGTGCTTTGCAACTACCAGAGCATTCGAGCTGATGTTTGGGTGATGAAAGACTATGGTGTAAAAGAATCTTGGACTAAATTGGTGACTATCCCATATGTGGGTGAACCATCGGTGTTTCAGTATTCAGTTCCGCTGTGCGTTACGGAAAATGGTGATGTTTTGGTGGAATTTGAATCGCAGATACTACTATACAATTCCAAGAGTAATGTGTTTAAGGATCTTGAGATCACCAATTTCGGTGGCTGTCTTGAAGCGGACACTTACATCGAGAGCCTAGTATCACCCCATGTCTAACCAGAAGTTTAGGAGACATGGCTAAAAAAAGTGTGAATCAAGGTAAATTGTTAGTGATCGATCCTGTTTTAAACTTGTATGGAGTGAAATATGCGCTCTTTATGTAGGCTATATTGTGATATCAAACATCCGAGTTTACTTCTATATTAGATCATTATGTTATGTTGTTGCTACCTATAAAAGTGAAATCCTACAAAATGTTAGCAAGGACCACCTGGAATCTGTGATCATGACGAGTTGTGAGTTGAAGGGTTAAATGGTTGATACTTAGATCTTTGTTGCAGCTCTGCTACTGGCCTACTGTGGTGATTCTGCACTCGTGTTTGATGCAAGGAAATCAGTATAATACTCGATGTACTTTTACACCTGTTTTCGTTCTTAATAGCAGTGTTCTTTTTTACTGCATGTATATTGTTGAAACAATGTATGACTTGAAAAATGTTGCTTTTCAGAGGCTTAAAACTATAATTACCCTTTGCAATACCGTTTTCCATTTGTTTGTGTACTTTTACACCTTTTCTTTTCTTCTTATTGGTTAAAATATTTCTTTTAGTTGAAATCTTGTTAAATTTGGTAACTCTTGGTCTTCATAATTTGATGGCTAATGAGGCCTTTTAGTTACTGATGTTGTGGTTCTGAGAGTTGCATTGGTGTGAAAGTAGTAATTGTTTAGATGCGATGCATAAATATGTGGGATTCTCTTGGTTAGTGGTTACTAATTTTGACAAAAGAAATGAACCTCTGCATATTTAGTTTAACAGGTTGTATTCAATACACAATGAACAAATCACACTGTAAATTGGAATCAATTCTTGAGCGGCCGCACCACAGGTTACTGATTAGGGTATCATTTCCAACATAGTTTTTAGGCCCAGTGAAGACTCTTTTATGATTAAAGTCGCTGTGCAAGTCATGGTTGTCTCTTAAATTTAGTCCCGATTTCATCAGAACTGACCTTTCTTATTAGTCCATGACCCCCAGTCACCACCGTCTCACCTCTCCTCAACCCTTTTCAGATGTTGCCTAGATGTGATCCTCATAACAGAAATGGTCTGGACAGATGCTTTTTATGTGCTCACTTCAACTTATATATTTATCAATTTAGTTATTTTAGTCTTAGATGTATTTGCTTATTAATTATTTTCTAACAAAAACATATGAACACTAATTATTCGGATCAACACTTTACTTTTAGAGAGATTATGAAAGTTCTCAGTAATACAGAATATCCAAACCTTGACTTCGAGGATATACTCTTAAGCTTTTCAGACTCTGAGGATATAATCTACAGATATATCTTAAGGCTTTTGGTGAAGGATCTTTTGCGATTAATATCAGTTTCATAGTGGTTGTCGCTGATATCTAGTACCCCACTTCTCTATATCAACAAATGATCCTCACTTTACTCATCACCGTCTCATATTAGCTGATTGTGATCATGCTTGTTTGATCTTTCGGCTTGTTCCATATAATTTGTCTATGGCTTTTGCTATGATGAAGGGAGTGATAATTTTAAAGTGTTTGCTGCTTTGTTATCTCTCCTGCTCATCACGAGTAAAAATTTTGATCTCTCTTTGAGCACTATGAATATAAAGTCTCAGTTAGCATAGAAAGTGATTGTCGGAGAATGATATAGATTTTCCTATTACGTTAGTTTATGGCATAAAAAGTGATTATCGGAGAATGGTCACAGATTTTCCTAATAAGTTAGTGTATGGCATAAAAAGTGATTGTTGGAGAAAGATCATGTTGAAGAATGATCAGATAGTTTCCTATTAAGTTAGTAGTTGAAAATGTCCACAGCCCTGGCTCTTATGATGGAATTTTGCTAATGGATCTGTACACTGGACTGTTGCTCCTCGTTACTAGTTGTGAAAGATTATTATCAATATAAAAACAGAGACATTTTGTGAAAAATAAAAACAGAGACATTGGACTAGGAAATTTTGTCAAAAGTCTTCAGCACTTGATCAATATGAAGATGCTTGTGTTTGATATCTGGATAATGACAGGGATATGGTTTGAGCATCTCCAAAAGTGTCCGTCAAAATATATTACAAATTATTCGAATGCTAAATTATTTGTGTTTATATTATTATAATATTAAATTCAAAATCTACAAAAATGTCTGTCAAAATATATTAGAAATAATTCGAATTCTAAATTATTTGTGTTCTATATTATTATAATATTAAGAGGTAATTGCATATCGCACCCCCTAAGTATCGTTCAAAAACGATAGAGTACCGATACTTTAAGAAACTCAACTCGCACCCCTTATCTTTACTTCTCAAAACCGATATGCACCCCCTGCCGTTAACTTCCGTTAACTCAGTGCACTCCGTTAAGTCAGTATATATATAATTGCAATTCGGACCCCCTAACTTACGTTCGAAAACGATATTGTATCCATATTTTTGAAAACTCGAATCGCACCACCTACTTTTACATCTCAGGAACGATACGCAACCCCTCCGTTAAATTCCGCTACCTTTCGTTAAAATTCTCCCCCGTCTCAATTTACATGTCCCTTTTGCTTTTTGAGGAGTTAAATTGACTAATTTTTTACCAACTATTTGAAAATATGTATTTATTATTTTAGAAAATAGAATAGATACCTCTATTAAAACAGGCTAGAAAGTATATTTTAATGTGTAACTTTCTATTTCCTAAAATAATAAATAAATATTTTTTTAATAGTTGGTCAAAAATTAGTCAATTTGACAAGGGACATGTAAATTGAGACGGAGGAGTATTTTAACGGAAGGTAACGGAATTCAACGGAGGAGGTGCGTATCGTTGTAAAGATAGGTGGTGAGATTTGGGTTTCCAAAAGTACAGGTATAATATCGTTTTTGAACGTAAGTTAGGTATAATGTGCTTTTTATATAAGCCTCTTGTCGTTTAATCAAAAAGTAAATCTAGCCTATTTTAATAGAGGTAAATAGTAGGGGGTCCGAATTGCAATTATCTCTATTATTTGTGAAATTCGGACCCTCTATTATTTGCGAAAACAAATAGACTAGATTTACTTTTTGATGATATTTTTTTTTAAATTTTTGTTTAATTAAGTTATCCCCAAGTCAAAATGATTTTACATATTGAATGATTTTAAATTTTTAGTGGCATGTGTATTAGGTATTTAATATACACTATTTTAAATATAAAAAATAAATATCATGTGATATTTATTATAAATATTACATAAATTTATCTATTGATTAAAATATATAAATTTTAATTATTTTGTTTGGAAAAATTGATCAAAAAAATATCATCAAAAGTTAAATCTAGTCTATTTTAATATGTAACTTTATATTTTCTAAAATAATAAATACATATTTTCAAATAGTTAGTAAAAAATTAGTCAATTTAACTCCTCAAAAAACAAAAGGGACATGTGAATTGAGACGGGGGAGAATTTTAACGACGGTAGCGGAATTTAACGGAGGGGGTGCGTAATGTTCCTGAGATGTAAAAATAGATGGTGCGATTCGAGTTTTCAAAAATATGGATACCATATCGTTTTCGAACGTAAGTTAGGGGTCCGAATTGCAATTATATATATACTGACTTAACGGAGTGCACTGAGTTAACGGAAGTTAACGGCAGGGGGTGCATATCGGTTTTGAGAAGTAAAGATAAGGGGTGCGAGTTGAGTTTCTTAAAGTATCGGTACTCTATCGTTTTTGAACGATACTTAGGGGGTGCGATATGCAATTACCTCTAATATTAAATCAAAATCTATCAACAGTAATGTAAAAATACTGTAAATAGCGAGTTTATACAAAATTATCAACTCATAAATACATACTTGAAACCCTGTTGCAATATCAAACTTCAAATATATAAAACTTCGAACGGATACTAGAAAATAAACATGAAAGAAACTAACGTAACAATTAATAATTTTCCGATTTCAAAATACGAGCATAAGTCTGAGTATGAGCATAAGAGATCTAAAGCATAGATTCCAAATTAGACCATCAGTAACACTAACAGTGCTTTCTTGCCTTACACTTCTTTAACTGGCCATGGGCACTTAACAGGGACCGTTTGAGCAAGCTTAAAAAAATGATTTCTTGCTTAAAATAAAAAAATGGATGAGAAGTGAGAAGTCAATAAGTTAATAAAGTGTTTGGAAAAGAAGCAAAAGTTCTGAAAGAGAAGTTGACATTCTCAGCTTCTTAAAAATGTTTCCACTTATTCAAGAAGCAGCTTCTGCTTCTTCCAAACAAACAGGTTCATTGTCTTCTAAAAACCACCACATCCCTTGTCCTGATAATGCTTCGATTCTTCTCCACTTAGAACAGGTTTGTAACTTTGTATCAGTTAAAATCGAATACAGTCTGTATTTGTGGAAGGAAAAAAACGAATTAAGTCCATTTTATAATTTGAATGGATAAAGCTCATATTCTGCCCTTTACTACGCCTTTGCCGTATGATGATCTCAGAACTGTTGATTCTTGTAAGGGATTGCTATGAAGCTAATCAATTATTCTTACAGATTCAAGAGATTTGTTGAAAATTACCTCACAAATCTAAAAAACCAAAGAATCTACCCACATTAACTTCTGGAAGTAGCCCTAATAATCCCTGATCTCTTGCCATTTTTGTGATAAAATTGTTACTCCCTCAGTCTTAGTTGTCACCTTTGGTTTTGTGTCAGTCAAATTGACCAAAGTTTTGACTGAAATTTTACTAATATATTATCAATTGAAAAAATAAAAAATATATGTCATCACAAATAACTTTTAATCTACTTTAAGATGTAATTTTTAGTTTTTTAAAATAATAAAAAAGTGACTTATAATTTTTCAAAAGTTAATCAATTTGATCAACAAAAATAGAAATGTGACAATTAAAAAGAGACGGAAGGAGTACTACACAATAACTCATTTACTAGTACAAAATTATAGTAACTATAACACAAATTCAGAAACTATGACAAACCCTGAAAGCACAAATCAAGAAAAGCACCGCAAAACAAACAACAAGACCATGAAATCACCAGAGCTTTAAGTCATTTCAAAGCTATGGCTTTCTATGATTTTTTAGCGTGAGATATGGAGAGGTTGTGCAGCCAAAATATGTAGACGGTACGTATAATTTGGCCTTGGGAGTTTCGGACTAATGCTTGTGTGTACTTTGCAACTACCAGACCAGAGTGTTCGAGCTGATGTTTGGGTGATGAAAGACCATGGTGTGAAAGAATCTTGGACTAAATTGGCGACTATCCCAAATGTGGGTGAATCGTCGATGTTTCAGTATTCAGTTAAGGCCTTTTTCTGAAAAAATATATGTAAATATGTAGTTTTTACTGGAAATAAGTGACTTATTTCTGCAAATAAGAAATATTAAACACCAGTTTTTAAGGACTTGAGATCACCAATTTTGGCGGCTGTCGTGAAGCGGACACTTACATCGAGAGCCTAGTATCACCCCATCCCCATGTCTAACCAGGAGCTTAAGAGACATTAGACATAGCCAAAAAATGTGCGAATCAAAGTAAATTATTGGTGACCCCTTTTCGATCTTGACTTAAGCCTGTAATGATTAAAATTTGCAGTCTTTATGTAGGCAATATTGTGATATTAAACTTCTGAGTGAAGTTCTGTAATCTCAGATTATTATTTTATAGTGGTTCTAATTGTAAATGTGAAATCTTACGTTATGGTCAATTAGTTTCTGCGTTCTGCAATTGATTCTTGTAAGGACTACCTGGAATCTGTGATCTGAATGAGTAACAAGATTTGAGTGGATGAGCTGAATGGTTAATACTCTGATCTTTGTTGCAGCTCTGCTACTGTGGTGAGACCGAACTCGTGTTATTCAATGCAGCATTCTTTTTTACTGCATCTGTATTGTCGAAACAATGTGGATTGAAAATTGTTGCCTTTTGGAGGCTTTGAACTATAATTACCCTTTGTAATATGGTTTTCCTTGTGTGTAATTCTAAACTCTTGGTTTTCTTAATGTGATGTGTAATTTTTAGGGCCGGTGAAGACTCTTATATGATTAACATAATTTTTAGGGCCGGTGAAGACTCTTTTACAATTAAGGTAAGCTTCCATCGAAGGATCTTTCTGCGAGTGAGGTCAGTTTCTGCAGTAGTCTGTCAATTTGTAACCCTTTATATATGATTTCTGGATAATGGAGGGATGTGGTGCAGACGTATTTTAGAGAAAATTGTTTACCATTCCATTTGTGAAAGAACTAATGGCACGTTATTCTTTTCTGAATCCGATTTGCATGTCTTCTATGGATGATATTCATTTGAATACAGACCGAAATATTTTCAGAACTCGGGTTTTTAAGGCTCGCCAAGGATCACATATACAAGAATGAAGAATCTGCTAATAGACCGTGAATTAACAAATCGATAACTTGTTGCCCGTTTGTCTCGTCATTTTTGCATAAATGAAA
The DNA here is from genome assembly GCF_001625215.2 of Daucus carota subsp. sativus. Lineage (NCBI taxonomy): Eukaryota > Viridiplantae > Streptophyta > Magnoliopsida > Apiales > Apiaceae > Daucus > Daucus carota. Next base: position 31,830,768 of record NC_030388.2, on the reverse strand, counting down.
TTTGAAATATAAATACAACCTCAGCATTCAGCAATATCATTCAATATAATAATTGTTTCTTTTCATTTATGTTCATTTTTTTCTCTTTCTCGAACAGTAATAGAATATAAATAAAGAACAAATAATTTAGGCTTGGGATTCTCACGATATTTCAATATATTAATTTGTTATATTATATTATTTTCAAAAAAATTTTAAAAACACTACTGAAGATGCTCCCCTGGTATAGATACGGTAAAAAATTACAAGTAAGAAATTATCAGTCTAGAATCAGATCCATAAGCAATGACATGTTTTCGTCTGTATAAAAAGTGCGGTCGGTTGCTATGGGTCCAATATGATGGGCCTTCTTTCGGATAAGTAGTGGGCCGGTTTAGCCAAATTATTAAACTTGTAAACTTTGATTATTTGTTAATTTTGAAAATGACAAATACCATATTAAATGCTCTTATTTTGATATTCATTTTTAAAATATTATTAGCGTAATTTAAGATTTAGTTAGCAGGAAATTGGTGAGGGTCCTGGGATATATTGCTTTCTTTACGTAAATATTATAATTTTATAGTCATTTTCGTGATATTATATCATTTTGATCGGTTGTTCTCTATCTTTAATCAATTTAACATATCATGTTAGCATCATCTCATATTTTATAAAATAATCTTAACCGTACGATTAATTTGAGAACATTTAAGTTTATTCTTAAAACAAATTTCAAATAATACATCATCTCATATTTTATAAATTAAACTTGACCGAAAGATTAATGCTAGAATACATAAACTTATTTTTTTTAAAAATTTCAAATTACACATCACCTCGTATTTTATAAATTACTTGACTATAAGATTAATGCTAAAATCCCTAAATTTATTTTCAAAACAAATTTGAAATTACACGTCTCATAATTTAGTTAGCTATAATTTCATTAAATATAATAAATTTTTTATATACGCAATAATATATCAAAAAATAATAATTAGTCATTGTTGTAAAAAGCGGGAATCAAACTTAATTGGTTAAGAACTAATCAGAAATTAATTAAATTGATCGATTATTTACCGGAAGGTGATTATCAGAATTTTAATCAATTCAACGAGTTACAAAAGATGACTAACTATAATTAATTGTGATTACTCATCGACTTTTATCATCAATCAGTCATTATTGAATGTAATATTATAAAAAGTGTCATTACTGACATCACTGGTCAGCCATTAACGACCAAAACCTTCTCTATTATGCATATAATAACATTCTGTGTCTAACACTAATAACAATCTGTATCTAACACAAATAAATAGTACAACATGTATCTATAGAAAGAGAATTGCAGATAAACAACCTGGCTGCTACTAAACCCGAGTTCCCGGCTTATTTTCTTGAATTTTCTTTTCTTTAACTCTATTTTTTGTTGAAAAATTTCAACAAAATTTTAATTTTCAACCCTCAAAATTCAATCTTTTTGACTTCGGCAAAGTCTAGAATCCAAAATAATCTGGCCCACATCAAAATTTTCCACTTTTGACTGTATACAACCCTAGTTCTTGAAGTTTGTGTTTTGATATTATTTTCATTTCTATAGAAATTTTTATGTAATTTTGGGTAGTGAACAAATGGGGTTGATGATTTAGCTCTAAAGTTTGATCTTTAGAGGAATTGGAGTTGAATTCTAGTTTGATCACTGAGTTGAGAGAGAGAGAGAGAGAGAGAGAGATCACTGATTTCAGAGAGAGAGAGGGAGAGGGAGGGAGAGAGAGATTATACTAGTTGACATGGTTAGTGGAAATATATTTCAATACAAGAAGAGTTCATGGCCTCCTCAGGATTACGTAAACAGGGCAACACTAGAACTAGTAAGCATTCTTTGTAAATTAACTTTGCTGAAGTTAGTTTCTTGAAATATGTAATGTATTGTGTGATAAGGCTGTACTGGTGTTAATTCGTGTTACTTTATTGAGTGTAATGATATTTGAGCAAATATTGGATTGTTGCATTTTAGTCGATTGTGAACGTGGCGTATGGTTTGGCTTGTGTAATATATGATGAATCATGTGATGTGGGCATGTGGCTATGATGTTTTTATCTGTGTTAGTTTCTTGGGTGAAATGATTTCCGAACAATTTTTCAGCTATTGCATGTTATTCAAATTATGGCTTGGTTTTGTCAAGTTAGTTTTATATTCTTGGTGGAGACGTGCGAAGAATTCAATTAAGAGTTGTGCAAAGCAATGTGTTCTGTTCTGTAACACTAAGCGGGTTACAGTGATATTTTAATGATGTAAGAGATCAATTCACAATGACAAATTAGGTGCATGCCACTGGATCAGTAAAGCTCGGTTTTTGGGGTGGCAAGGGGTATAACTTAAGCTCAACAAGTACATAATTCCATCTTGTGGAAGCTACTGTTATTAAATAGTTCATGTATAAACTGGAAACATTATCCTCCCCCATTTACATTCATTAAGGTTATGATGATCATTTATATTGTGAAGGGACGCATTTCAATATGCAACTGGAGTAGTTTATATTTCACATAGATTCCTAGTTATTGATATCATTCTTACATAGCTAGTAACTGCTTTCTTTATCCTTCATAATGAGAGTAGAAGTCTATAAATAGCTGATGTCATGAAGCTATAAGAAAGCCAAAAGCAAACGCAATTACCTGATGTCTTTGCTGGTGTCGTGTGTGCCTTTTCTATTGTTACATATATGTTGATGTTTCAACATTATTTTTTTTATGGGATTCTTGCTTCTTACTTCTCGAAACAATATACATCTATTTATTTGGACGGTTAATTAGCTGTTTTGGTTTAGATATTCTTCTGTTCTCATATGGCTATACTTCTGATCTGTGCAGCTTGATTCTGACAGTGCTGCCCCACCAAAACAAGCATGGAGAAGGAAATTAAACAGCCATGCTAGTATTCTTAAAGAATTCAGTGTTACATTTATGGAGGCAATAAAAATGGTAGGAATCATCTAAGGATTATACCTATTTCTTAAAAGAATCTTATACACTCTGCTCCTATTATAAATTATCAGTTACGTGCTTAGCATGTAGAATCTGATGCTCTAACTATTTGCTTCAGGTTCGACTTGGTATACGACTGTGGTCATATGTAAGGGAGGAAGCCTCCCAGGGAAGGGTAATTCTCTCAATATGTTATACTATTTACTCAGAAGTGGAGAAATAATAAAAAAGTATTTATGTTATTCTGTATATGATATATCCATTTCAAAATCTTAATTTTGCTCTAACTAATATATTTATATAGAACATAAATCTAGCATGCAATAAGAAGTAGGTTTGTACACTCTTACAGAAGCTGTTCTCTGAGCTACAATGATATCTTTGATTTATGCAGAAAGCACCTATTGATCCATTTACCCGTGAAAGTTGCAAGCCGTCAGCATCCCAAGGGGTTCCTCTTGGAGGGATGGGGTAAGAATCAGGGCTGAGGCTTCTATTTGATAATGTATTTTTAAGTTTAATAATATACATTCTGATGCTATTTAATATCCTCAATGTCACAGAAGTGGTAGCATATCTAGAGGTTTTAGAGGTGAATTCAAAAATTTTCAAATTGTTCCTGGCACCTGTGATACTTCTCCTATCATGGCCAATCAGTTCTCTGTAAGGCTCTTCATTTATTCTTGTCTTTTATATTACATAACAAATCCAAACTAGGAAATGTCTCTCAAAACTTTGTATGTTTGTAATTTAGTTTCCTTCAAGTTTGTGTCAAAATAATGTAAGGACGACCTTTTGTATCTGGCGTAATCAATTTTTTTAATGCTTGTTTGTTCACGTTGGCAAATATTTAGGAAACTCAATGCATGTTGAGGTGGTGCTAAAGTAGTAAAATAGTTCCTATCGTCAGACTAGTTTTGCTCTATTAATATGTAATATAGTGCGTCACTTTCTCATATATCTACTTATGCTCTTATATATGTTATAGCAAAAGTATCATGAGATTTTCTGCTCCATACACAGATTTTTATATCCCGGGAAGGTGGAAGTAAAAAGTACGCGTCTGTCTTATCCCCAGGGAAACATGAAAATTTAGGGTAAGTAAATAACTTCTACTTCCATTTCTATTGCTTCGAGTTTTAATGGTCAGTGCTTCGAGTTTTAAGGGTATGTCACTTTCAAGTTTTCCAAATCCAAGCTCATTCTTGTGTTGTAACCTAAAAACTGTTCAAAGTTAGCCATGTCAGTTTTAACTTGCAGGGAATCTTCATATGAGGGTCTATCATCATGGGGTTGGAATTTAACTGGTCAGCATTCAACATATCATGCACTATTTCCAAGGGCATGGACAGTATATGACGGTATAGCCAAAGAAGTATTACCATTTCTCCTTTTTCTGACTATAGCTCCCTCTAATGTGTTCATTACTGAATTTTTTACTTTTTAACCTCCAGGTGAGCCAGATCCAGAACTAAAAGTATCGTGTCGCCAAATATCGCCGTTTATACCACATAATTATCAGGACAGCAGTCTTCCTACGACTGTTTTTGTTTACACGGTAAGCAAGTTGAATTTTATAGCAACTTGGATTAGAGCTTTAAAAATTATGCACACATATACTTGCTACCTTAAATTTTACTTGAATGCAAATATATAAGGAATTATATAGACCAACTACTATATGAACTTTAGAAAGGGAGACTGGGGATTAGAGAGAAGATGCTATTGCATTCGTGAGTTGGAAAAGTGAGTCGACCATGAGAGATGAGAAAATGACGATGAACACTGCACTACGCAAGGAGATGTTGATGTGAGTGGGTGGGTGTCTGTGTGTGACTGACTTGAAATGTGAGTTCGATCTGTTAATGTCAACTTTCGAAGTCTGAAAAACTAACAAATATTAAATAGTTTTTGTGTTTTACATGTTTTCTAACTATAAAGATTAATGCATTTTTGTTTCCTTTTTGAAGATGGTAGTGTCCAAACTGTTCTTGAGTTGAGAGAATTATAAACACTCTCTAAACTGTAGTAGACTCACTAACTGCAGGCCCAAGATCTGGTTTTTAAACTAGGCAGGGCCGGCGCTCTTTGAAGGCCATTTACGCGATCGCCTAAGGCCCCCGTGGGTGAGAGGCCCCATAATTTATCTTAGTATGTAATTATGTATATGCAAGAAAAAAATAATTTCATAATATTATAAAAAATTAAAATTTATATTTAAATCTTGTAGAAAAAAAATTATGTGATCAATTTTTATCAAAAAATAATTAAAATACTAATATTAGTAGTATTAATCATGTTTTGTTTCCTATACTAACTTAATAAATACTTGACTTGAATCTAAAATCTAAAAATATGTAAATTATTGTTTTATGTAGGACTGAGCAAAAAACCGAAAAAAAACCGTAACCGAACCGAAACCGATAAAAACCGGTGAAAACCGAACCGAAAAAAACCGATCCGAAACCGAAACCGAAAAATAAAAAACCGAACCGATGTTATGGGTTCGGTTCCGGTTATTGGTTACAACCGAACCGGAAAAACCGAACCGAACCGATTATTTCAATAAATAAAAATAATATATATAATAAGAATAAAGTACCATTAATTTTTGATGATATAGGAATTTATATTGATCCAAGTATCAAATGTTACTTGAAGCAAGGGTTGCAGTATCGAGATATGCCTTGTGTTGTACTAGTCTTTTTTCTTTGTTATTTTATGATCTGGGCATAAGCTTGCTATACTGGTGCTCCTCCTGCATGTTATTGCAGTAGTTGAGGAACCATAATATAAACCATGCCAGCTTTTATTTTTCTTCGGTCATATTCAAGTTGTATTAATTATTCGATCTTTCTAAAGTCTAGATTACGCGCATTAATATGTCTCGTTCGTATTTTAATTTTCATTCTTATATTTGCCGGTTTTGTAACCGAAACCGAGCCGATTACAACCGAACCAGGGTTTTTTAAACCGAAACCGAAACCGAATCCGAACCGGTGGTTGCGGTTTTCGATTTTAAAAACCGAAGATATATGGTTGCGGTTCCGGTTTTACCCGGAAACCGAGCCGAACCGGCCCATGCTCTCCCCTAGTTTTATGTGATGTAATCTAATTATAGGTGTTAAAAAAATTAGAGATTTTATTTCATTTCACTTCGGTTTATTTACCTTTTAAATTTTGATTTTAATGACATAATTATATTCATTATTAGAAATTATCTAAATATTTAATAAAATTATCTCCAAAATTTATTTTTTTAATTTATACATCTTATTTATTAATTTCAAAAAACCTTAATATTTATTTAACAACTAACATCAAAACCCTAGAATTAAATTTTGAATATTAAAATATAATAATTAAATTTTTATTTTGAAATGGAATCCTAAATAAATTATATAAATTATAAATACTATATAATCAATTTAGTTTTAATATATATAGTATTTAATTGTGTTTGCATCTGATTTCAATATAATTATATATATTTATTTAGAATAATTTATTTATTCTATTAATGCCTAATTCTAATATATTATCTAAATCATTTTTATATTAAAATTATAAATAAAAATATTAATTTTATATACTAAGAGACATAATCAATAAAATTAATAGTATAAAATATTATATATTATAATGTGTTGAGGGTGATTTTATGTTTGTAATATTTAAATATCGCAAAATTTTGTATTTATATTATTTATAAAATATTAGATTTTTTTTGAAAAATAGGCCTCACTTTAATGATTGGCCTAAGGCCCCAAAATCTCTTGAGCCGGCCCTGAAACTAGGCAGAAGTATGCACACACACGCACTGCTGTATAACACTTAGAACGGTGATATATCTTAGCAGATGATATACGTGAACCTTCTAATACATGAACCTATTAATGCATTATCGACTCTAGAAGCATCAAGAAATTTGCACAATCTTTCAACAGAATGGTCTGAGTTTGTATCTGGAACTTGCATACACCAACTTGCTGATATCAGCAAGGTGTTTGTGCGTCATAGATACATAAACTATTAATTTTAGATACAGATTTTTAAAAAAGATTACTGGGCATGGATTTTGGCTTCTCCTAAACCAATATCATACATGTTATTTAATACTTTGATGAGTGATTGGTTGTCTGTTTGTGTTTTAGCTGGTAAACACTGGGAAGGAAAGGGCAAAAGTCAGCCTTCTTTTTACCTGGGCGGTAAGCTTGTTAGCGGCTTTAGCTCAGACACTGAGCAAATTAATAATAGGTCCAACATGACATAAATGTCTGTTTTCCACAGAATTCAATTGGAGGAATCTCTCACCTATCTGGAGATCATGTAAATGAGCCTTTCATGTCAGTGCACATTAAAAAAATTCCGTGAAAGTTAATTATAACATGAATTTTCTTACTTTCTGTGCCTTACAGTTTCCCCCTCTTTTGCAGAGCTGAAGATGGAGTGTCTGGTGTACTTCTACATCACAAGCAAGTCTAAGTCTTCTTCTTCTTTGATCGTAAATTATAGAAAGAAGAAGGTTTACAACATCTCATGTTAAGGTCTGGGTGTTTGCAGAACTTCAAAAGGGAACCATCCTGTTACATTCGCCGTTGCTGCATGTGAAACTCAGAACGTCAGTGTAACGGTTTTACCCTCGTTTGGCCTGTCTGAGGGAAGTTATCCTACAGCAAAAGCCATGTGGGGGAAAATGGCACAGGTAATGATTTTGTAATTACTACTCACAGCTACTGAATTTGAAGTTATTAGTATATTTTTGTATAGCAACTATTATGTGTAGTTCTTGGCTGCCTGAATCTAATGAAATAATTTTTGCCGTACAACAGTATTTGCCTTCTTCAGTGCTAAGAGATACAACAAATCATACTCCTATTTCCTTGTAATATTTCTTAGTATATTCTCGTGATCAGTTATAAGTTAACTGATCAAGATCAATGTGGGAAAGTTTTGCTCTCAAAATGCTATTATTCTATTAATGAATGTTTTGTACAAGTTTTCACCTACGAGGCATTGGTGCCCTATATATTCGACTTGGGTAGATTTAACTGCAGAAAATCCACTGCCCCCTGGGTTTTTCAAATGCAAAAGGGAGAAAAAAATTGATCTAACCTGAAACCAAACTCACATGTGTTAGTGTTTGAATTAGGAACTTAGTTATTTGGATGGGAACCTCGCTCGGGAATCGGAAACCTTATCCCATGTGTTAGTGTTTGGATTAGGAAATTAGTTGTTTGGAATGAGAACCTCATTCCCATTAAATGGGTAAATTATTAGACTACACCTTGGGAGTTTATATCATTCCCATTCCTATGAATGATCCAAACGCCCCCAAAGTGTATGTCATTCTAATATGTAAATATTACATCATTTCTGTAGAACTGAAGCCAAAATATAGAACCTAAGTATAAGTGTATAACGACTAATTAGACTCCACATATCATACCTATTAAATTTATCAATTTTCTGTCTTCTAAACTTAAGAAAACTGTTCAGCAACAAACATAAATAGTTATTTTCACTTCTTCTTGTCACTTATTGTATGGGATAAACTTTACAAAATAAACATTTCCACTCTGTCGTGCATTTCATTTGTGGTTGCAGAGTCATCACTGTAGATGCCTTTCCAGTCACTAAGTTTGCCTTGTGTTCTTCAGGATGGGTACTTTGATAGGGATGGCTTTGATGCTGGACCAAGCATGCCTTCATCACCAGGAGAGACACGTTGCGCCGCGATTTCTGCTTCAGCATGGATTGAGCCACATGGGAAGTGCACCATGGCATTTGCTCTTGCATGGTCATCTCCAAAAGTTAAATTCAACAAAGGAAAATCGTATCATAGGTACAACTCTCTTTCCTAAATATCTTCAGTTGTCCTTGCAGTTTTACACTTTTGAGTAGCTACTACATATATATAATGGTTCTGTAATGATTTACACTTTTGAGTAGCTACTACATATATATAATGGTTCTGTAATGATATTTGCTTGAGTGAGAAGCTTTTAAATAATCTTTTCCCACTCCTTACCCTCTGGTTTGATTGGATTGTATTTTTCCGTTATGGTACAGACAGCCACAAATATTTTTAGTCTCAAATCTTTCTCACTTGCTAAATCTTTTAACGCAGGGTCAGTTGGAACAATTTTCTGGTTCTTCCCTATGATATTTAATACTTTTATTGATTTATCAGTTATTCCCTCTTTTTTAAAATTAATGTTCATTCGGATGTTTAAATTTTAAGTTTAGATTATTGTAAATTTACATTTTAAATATATTTCTCTGATTTTAGTCATCACTGCAAATGGAATTCACTAAGTAGTTACTACTGTCTACTTTCAGTATTATCAATTTTTATTGAAAGCCAGGTTAATATAGCATTTGAAAGACAAAAAATTGGAGTATCTTAGAACAGATGGAGTTTTACTGACTGCATTGTGCAACTCAATAATTTCTCTATATACATCATGAAATGAGAAATTGATTAGGCATTTATCTGGTGCAGGAGGTACACTAGATACTACGGTACATCTGAAAGGGCAGCATCGAATTTAGTCCATGATGCGCTAACAAGTAAGTATTCGTGTGATATTGAAGTCTATTAAACTTACTATATATTGTAAAGACCCTTTCGAACCGGCAAACAGCTCAAGTAACTTGAGAAATTGAGGAACACGTCGATCCATTATGAATTCTGACTGTCCGCTTTGTAACATATAAGAAATTAGTCTTGTACTCTTGTTATATGAGAAGCCCAGCAACAGTTGACATTGGTGACAACTCAAAAGCTGTCCACCAAGAGCACACTTGGTTTATTTTATCTCAGTTTCTTAAAATCTATCTGAATAAATGCCGATCCTAACTAAGCTTAGTTAATATAAATATTAGGAAAGACAACTTTACCCATCTCCATGGCTTTTGAACTGCATGTCAGTCCTAAATTGATGCCAAAATGAGATTGAACCATCAGTTTTCAGTGTTATTTTATTTGAAAGTTTGAATTATTCAGTTTCCTTCTTATATCAAAACCACCATGATAAACTGCATATTTTTTTCTTTGTACTAGAGCAATTTTATAATCTTCATCTAAATTTGAAGCTCGCATGGTTAATTTCAATTACTGGAGCATTACAGCCATCAAATTACAGCAATATTGTAATCTTCTTTGTACTTGAGCAAATTTATAATCTTCATTTAAATCTGAAGCTCACATGATCAACTTCATGTTTTTCCTTTGTACTTGAGCAATTTTATAAAATCTTCACTTAAAAATGAAGCTCACATGGTTATTTTAATGAAAGTTTAAATTTATTTAGTTTCCTTGTATCAAAACCGCCATGATCAACTTCATATTTTTTCTTTGTACTTGACCAATTATATAATCTTCATTTAAATTAGAAGCTTACATGGTTAATGTCAATTACTGGAACATTACCGCCATCAACCTTTAAGGTATATTAGGGATGAGCATGTTATTACATCGATAGGAATTGTCAATGACCTGTTACCAAATTTTGATTTTAATTATGTTTAGTAGCACGGAAAAACTCCTGCAATATCTTATAGCCAAAAGGGAAAAGCAGCCTAATTTAGGGGAAATCTTTTAGTTGTGCTGATTATGTTCTGTACAAATGCAGATTTAGAATAAGACCTTTTTCTTTTACATTTGTTCAGATTATAAGCGATGGGAAGAAGACATCGAGAGATGGCAAAATCCTATCCTCAACGATGATAGGCTACCGGAATGGTAAACCAATAGGAACTGATTATATTTGTGGTTACTGATTAACCGTCTTTCATACTAATTTCTTTTCGTCTGTCGCTTAAATTTGTGCCCATCTTCAGAGTACTTGCATATGTGCTGTTACTCTTAATCTTAAAAATGCCTGTGATTGACTATATATATGACTTGATAACATGATGCTCTCTGTGCTTTCCTTGCTAGTCTTTGAATCCTCGAATTCTAAACCACAACATATCCTAGTTTCTTGATCTATCAAAAGATTCAAAGAAAGAAAAATCATAGAAAGCATCTATTATTGAAGAACTTTGTACTTTTTTTTTACCCATCAGTTGCTTGCTTTAGTTATGCATATGTGCCTCATTGCCCTTGTGTGCCAAAGTGATATGTTCTGTACTTTCAAACTGAGAAGACGGGTAGACTGATTCAAAATATCAACACCCACCTACTTATTTTGTTGACATAAAGAAAATGTTTATAGAATATACCCTCCAAATAATGTACCATATGTCCTTTGCAGGTACAAATTTACATTATTTAATGAACTCTACTTCTTGGTTTCTGGTGGGACAGTTTGGATTGGTATGCATCTGAACTACTAGATTTTGTTAGTTTTTACAAATTTCAGATGGCAATCTACACCTCTAATCTAGTGTGTAGTTGGGTTAGTTTATATTTACAATATTCCAGATAAAAAAATGCGTCTATTGTACTTTTGAGGGGATGTATACTCGTTTCGGTCATGTTGAATCTTGCAGCTAGCAGATATGTTACCCCTGACTCTTCATTTTGCCTCAAGTACCCGTGTCGGATATTTGACACTCGGACATGTGGACACTTAGACACTTATTTTAGGCCAAAAACTTGTAAAATTTCAAAATATTGCCGAGTCTGACACTTGGACACGTATCCATTTGGGACACTTTTAGCCGAGTCTGGCTAACATAGGTTAGCAGTTGTCTTTTGCAGGAACTTTTAAATATACATCATCAAATGATCCAAGTAGTTTTGAACTTGGCATCAGTGTCAAGCGTGACATCCCACGATATCACATGATTTACGTTGGCCCAATATTGTTATCAATGTTGTGTACTGTAGTCTGGATCCTATAGTACGGTACAGAGAATTACATATGTAAAATGTGCTCCATTTATTGGAACATAAAGATTAGTTTTTTTGGTAATTACTGAATACTGATTGAATTAAGCCTACAAACAAAATTCTACGTAGAAATACCAGTGATGTCAGGTAGCAAACTGCAAAATGGAGAGAAAAAAATCAGGTCTATGCGTAATACAATTTACACATTGATAAGAATCGTTCTAAGTTGATACAAGCATAGATATCTTAGCAGATTGTAAGATTGTAACAGCTAGCTCATTTTTGACATACGCTTAAGACATGTCTAACATATCATAGGTTTCAACTATTATAAGGTATAGATATGGCATGTCCTGTATGCAATATTCGTACTTGAACTGGTTACCGGTATGTTCCTTATTGTCATATTTGAATCAATTTATCATGCTTTAGAAAGCACTAACTACGGGAGTCTTTCTTTTTCTTCAGACTCTGCATTGCCAGATGCACATTTTAGCTCAAATCATCCTCAAACAAGGAAAACAATGAAGTACAGAAGTGATGCAGTTGTAGAAAATATAAAGAGTTCTGGTTCTGACAGTAATGTTGAGAATGGTTCGACAGGTGATGTTGAAAGCTCTCATACAGGATTTTCTGATGAAGATGGTTCAGTAATTTCTCAGGGAGAACAGAAAGATAACTACATTCAGTACCCTTCTCATGAGAATAACAGTGATGATGTTGGTAAATTCTTGTATTTAGAAGGTGTGGAGTATATTATGTGGTGTACATATGATGTTCATTTTTATGCATCTTTTGCCCTCCTTGAGCTGTTCCCTAAAATTGAATTGAGTATTCAGCGGGAATTTGCAAAAGCCGTGCTTTTTGAAGATAAAAGAAAAGTGAAATTTCTGTCCGAGGGAAACTGGGGAATCCGTAAAGTCAAAGGAGCAATTCCTCATGATCTTGGAACTCATGACCCCTGGCATGAAATGAATGCATACAACATACACGATACTAGTAAGTGGAAGGATCTGAACCCAAAATTTGTGCTTCAGGTCTATAGAGACTTTGCTGCAACAGGGGATTTGTCATTTGGAACTGATGTATGGCCTGCTGTTTGTGCTGCAATGGAGTATATGGAACAGTTTGATCGGGACAATGATTGTCTTATAGAGAATGATGGATTTCCAGACCAGACATATGATGCTTGGACAGTTCATGGTGTAAGTGCTTACTGTGGCTGTTTATGGCTTGCTGCACTTCAAGCTACGGCAGCAATGGCCTTGCAACTGGGTGACAACATTTCTGCCGAAAGATATAAAAGAAAATTCTTGAAGGCAAAGTCCGTATTGGAAGCAAAACTATGGAATGGTTCATATTTTAACTACGACAGTGGGTCAAGTGGTAATAGTAAATCAATCCAAGCTGACCAATTGGCTGGACAATGGTATACAGCATCTTCAGCATTGCCAAATCTTTTTGATGATTTAAAGATCCAAAGCTCCCTTCAAAAAATCTATGATTTCAATGTTATGAAAGTCAGAGGAGGGAGAATGGGTGCTGTCAATGGGATGCATCCTAATGGAAAGGTGGATGATTGTTGCATGCAATCTCGTGAAGTATGGACGGGGGTCACATACGCTGTGGCAGCCACCATGATTTATGCTGGTATGGAAGAACAGGCTTTCACCACAGCAGAAGGTATATTTTACGCAGGCTGGTCAGAGGATGGATTTGGGTAAGTTCTATAATTTAGTCAAGAAAATGCACATCTTAGTTTTTGTCATTCTTTTTTTCATGTTACTGCATTCTCTATTCAATTGTCCTAGGGCTGGATGGCAATACTAACACGCGCAATGATACAAGTACAGTGAATGTGTGTCCTGGATGCATAGTATATACATTCATTAGTTTCATGCTTTTAATATACTTCTATAGGTCTTATTATAATTTGTAGGTATTTACTTGTGAATCGAATTAAAAATGATTCTTGTTAATTCTTTGATAGAGTCTTAATAGGCAAGTGATGTGTACATGCTTCGTAAATAATTGCAAGGTCACTTGTCCTACTCGTTCAAAATGACCTCCACAGTCCCGTGTCTATTACATCATGGAGTAAGCTATCGCAAAGTAGTTGGCATTTTAAATATAAAAAAAAACTCAGAAAGAGGTTTAGAAAGTTTATCAAGGCTCAGAAAGGTTTATTCCGGCAAGTGCTTGTTGACATATTTTTTTTCATGCACTAAACCTGAATGTGTAAACTTTTGTAACTATACAGTAAATGTCAATGTATTTGCAATGACTTAGAAAGATCTAAAAATGAAGTCCTTGTATATGCAGATACGCCTTCCAAACTCCAGAGGGATGGACTATGGACGGGCACTTCAGATCTCTAACTTACATGCGGCCACTTTCCATATGGGGAATGCAGTGGGCTTTATCCTTACCTAAAGTGATCCTTGATGCCCCTCGCGTCAATATAATGGACAGAATCCAACTCTCTCCTCAGAGTGCTAGATCTCATCATGCAGAGAATGGTGTTAGAAAGATTGCTGAGAAAGCAAAGTGCTTTAGCAATTCAATGTTCCGCTGTGCATGCTGATATATGGTTAAAGTAATAGCTGCAGTTTTCTTTTGCTTCCCTCTCCAAGGTATCAGACAAAATTGTTTTTGAAAATTTTCAAGATATGCCCCCTTAAGTAGAATGGCTCAAAATTCTGGGCTCGCAATCTGTCCGATTTTAAGTTGCTGTACTGTATTGTGTTAGTTTATTGTGAAACTTTAGTCCGGGAAGCACTAGAGTGAGGTAGATGAAAAATAAAATCCAGAAATTCTATTGTAATTTTTGAAGTAATTATTTGCTGTAAATGTTAATCCCTAATTAATGTATCAATGGATATTTGAGGTGCAAAAGAAGGGTCCTAGTCCCGACAAGTGTATGTTGGAGGGAGGCTTATCCATTGTACAGTCGATTATAATGATCGATTATATGAATTTCTGTGTTTTTTTCCTGATGAACATGTAAAATAATATTTTTGTCGTCTAGTTAAAAAAAGTCGTTGAAAGAAAAATCATTTTAAGTTGTTCAGCGAGGAAAATAGAAATTTGTTATGATCCCGATTCCTATATATATATCATCCAACGGTTATAAAAATTATAGGTCGAATAAGTGTTGGGCAGATTGTTAGATATATAATCCAACGGCTATAAAATTGGAGGTTGTATAAACGTGAAAATAAACCCACGGGAAACTAGGACTCGCATAATGAATAGAACCCTTCAACCAAATGAAAAACTTTTCAAAATGCCGGATCCTAAATATAAATTTTAGTCAATTTACACGCAAAAATAATAAAAACTGATAAAGTGGAACAGAACAATAAACTATACGAAATCCAATAATCCAAATAATAACACACACCAAAAGCACATCTTAATCGTAGCAACATCATTTCTTTCAAATAACATCAGTAGCAATGTGGCAGTACTCAGTAGTATGAGGAACTGATATTGTAAAAACAAGCAGTAGTTATTTCAAAACAGACATAATATAGAAACGTTCAGCAGCCGAAAAGGGTAGTGTCTACATTACTGGAAAAAACTCGAACTACACGAACATCGTCAATTCCGGCCTGCTGTAAATGTTGCTTTCCTCGTCATCGAGTGTAGGATAAGCTGCAACCAAGGCATCTTGAGCACCAATATAGAGCGAGTTGTAAATTTTCCAGTATACTTCTCTAACCTTTCTGGCAGGATGGAACAGTCCCTGTAGACAGTAGTTGAGTACAACAGCCGCACCTAATGCAACCCTCATTCCTTCAATGGCTTCCATGACTGCGTTTATGACATGAGGTGAAGTCTCGAATATGTTTGGCCAGACATAGTTCATCAAGTGAACTAACGCATCCTCACATCCCAGCCCAGCCACACCCAAAGCCATGTGCTTGACAGCTGAGGCAGCGGTTTGCCTGTGAACCAGATCTCTGTCCATGAGAGCATCTTCAAGTAATGGAGTCACAGCATATATGTAATCTTTACCCATTTCACCAATATACTCGAAAAGGAAGGACAAGGATTTCAGGACACCATTCTGCACATTTAGCTCAGGAACACGATACTCGTTCATCAATGCAGGTAATACTGTGAACGGGGAACAGGTTTCTGCAACTATAGCAATTGCAACCGTTGTACAAACACGGTTCTGGCGCTCTTGAACCTTGAGATTATTCAGCAAGGTTGCTAGCACATCTTGTGGTCCGATAGCTTTTGCAATGTATCCAAAGGTGTTCACTGTTGCCCGGCGAATTCCCTTTTTGTGGGCTTTAAGCATCTCAAGAAGCTCAAAGCATATTCTCATCCACTCCCTTGCAGGGACAAATTCTGCTCCACGATCAGCAATTCGACCAACAAGATCAATACAGTTCTCCTGAACCTTCTCATGCCGATTTTTCAAAATTGGGGTCAGTCGCGGAAGCAAATCCTTGATCGGAGGAGTCATTTTTGTCATACCAATGACATTCACAATTGCTTTTAGTGCTCCCAGTATTGATCCCAAGACTTCAGGGTATTCTTCTCCTAAATACTCGTACAAGACAACCCCAAGATGTCCCATGAGTTGCTCTTCCTGACACTGCTTCATGACCACTGCAATTCGAGAAATGAGATCTGCTGCCTGCTGCCTCACTTTCGCGCTCTTGTTATTCAGACGCCACTTGATTGTACCACATATCTGGGGAAGGTAAGGCTTCACCCTCTGCCCTAAAGAATTCACAACTGCACCAAACCCATTAAGCATCACATTAGCATCATCGCTGGTCTGCTCTTGGAATGCATAAAGGATGCCATCAATCAGAAGCTCTTCCAAGCGAGCATCAATATCGGATGCACCCAAATCAGCTACGACCTTCTCAATTGTCTCCATAACCATTCGCCTATAAGGTTCACTCTCGTCTTTAAGATCTTCCACTATTCTTCCAACAATATCAGCAACCCCAACTTTATTTGCCACTTCAACAGTTGTCTCAACAAGCTGCTTATAATTTCTACGATCCAGAGCCATCCTTCGAACCCAAAAGTTGCGGAAAAATTCAGGCAAGATATCACTTCGAATATAGTCAGCCTCAACACCTTCGGTGCTAACGCACTGCTTAACCACTTTTAGCACAATCTTCTTCATTTCTTCATCTGGTGACTGAAACTCACGGATCAAGATAACCATGACTTCTTTTGTATAGTAGCTAGCATATATTGCATCCATAAGTGGTATAATGAAACCAATTGCCTTCAAAAAGGCAGCTAACACTTTCCCACGGTGTGACCTGATACCCTTCCACAGTGGCTTCAAAACTGAGTCAAAGCTCTCAATACCATATGGAGCAGAAGCCTCAGCAAGAGCTGCTAAAGACAGCGCCGTGATAGTTCTGACCTTCTGATTCTCATCATTTAGACCATGTTCAATAATTTCTACAAGAGATCGCAAGTGAGGAAGAACTGCACAGCCAATCAGTATAGCAATTTGTTGAACAATCTTGATACCCGTGTGACGAGCTTGCCACGACTTCTTACTTTGACATACAGCTTTCAGAAATGGCAATAGGGCAGGGATCCCAAGAGCTGATGCAACGACACTGAAAGCTCTAGCAGTGGTGTTTCGAACATACTCATCAATGTTATCAATATCAGGACGCATTGCAGCAATCATTGTGGCAAGACCAGCTGCCTTGCTAAGATTAGATATTATTTCTCTTCCTTCTACACGGGCATAGTAATCCTCATCAATTAACAAAGGCTCAATCACGACCAGAATTTTGTGTACATAAGGACGTACCAACTCATCCAGCTTATATAGAACTCTATCAATGACTTTCACTAAAAGATGCCTTTCCTGATCTTCCAGAGTAGGTTGCATGAGGAGTGGGAGAATCCGGTTAAACAATGGACCTGCACCAAACTCCCGGGCCTTGTCAGTGAGCTGTCTCAGAGCTGTTTTGCGCTGCGGAGGTGTTCCATTCTTCACCTTAAGCAACAGTTTCATAATTTTTCGTTCCTTCTGCTCATCAGGAGAGAGCTCTTCTTCATCCTCCTCATTCAGCAAAGCTCCGAAGTACTGGTAATCTTCAGGCTTCATGAATGGCAAACCACCAGGCAATTCTTTTGGAACATCAAATTGCTGGCCCCTATTCTCCTCAGGAATTGCATAGAGTGGAGTTCCCATTGGAGTTGGGGTAGCAAGTAGCTTCCTTGCAGGAGTTCTAATAGGGACATAAGAAGCTGGGGGGTCTAAAATTGTGTATCCCTCTTGAGGGAACATTATATCAAGTTCTTCATCAGTCAATGGACGATTTCTGTCTTCAATATCTTTCTCCCACCTCAACAAGTTATACTGTTCAGGGGTGATAGCACCTCGCATGTTTATAGCTCCAGGAGTTGGTGTAGCAAGTTCAACTCCTCCGACAGGAGTCACTCCTGGTGTGTAAGCTGCAGCTGGCGTAGCACCAGGTGTAGCGCTTCCCATGGTTGCAGGTGTTTCATCCCACCTTGACCTCTGACGTTTTGGGGTAGGGGTAGCCATCCCACCAAGCTTTGGCGTAGCATCCCAAGTCATTCCAGCTGGTGTAGCACCAGGAGTTAAACCGCCACCAATTGGTGTGGCATCAGAATCAGCAACTCTACCTGGAGTTGGAGTCTCATCCCACCTATTTTTCCTGGATAAGGACGGGGTCGCATCACCGACCCTTCCAGGTGTAGGCGTCGCATCCCACCTTCCAATCCCTGGAGTCGAATCAGGCAAATCCCAATCAGAAGAAGCTTTAGCTTTTTTAGCATTTGAATCCTCCTGAGATTGATCCCACCTGTTCCTTCTCTTTTGAGTGGCTTGTGAATCAGCAGGTTTTTTCTCCTTCTCTGCCTCCTCTTCTTTCTTCTTATCGGCAATCAATTTCAACGTCTCCTCTTTCTTCCTCTTCAAAGCCTCCTCCCTCATAACATCCGCATATGTCCTCACAGAAACATCAGGGGTCTTATCCCCATTAGCAAACGCATCATGTCGCTCTGGTGAAATCACCCTATTCAGCCTTCTCCTCCTATAATCATCCTCCCTGTCAATAATCTTTTGCGGCTTCTTGAAGCCCAACGCCTCATCATCATCTCCACCTCTCGGCATATCATTCATAATAGACTTCGGAGCCGTGTAAGACGCAAGCCTCCTCGGAACCTGTGAATCCACAGTGTCAAGATTCTCTTCATCCTCATTAACAGGAATAGATTTCTCATAACCCTCAAAAGGATTGTTCCCTCCATAAAGATCAGTATCAAAAGTAACAGAGTTAAGGGATGCAAGCTGTTCAGATGCTAGCTGCTGCTCCAGCTTCTTCCTCTCTTCCTGTGCCTTTGCAATCTCCGCGTCCATTTTTCCACACCAAAATCACCTCTAATTCAATACCCTACAATCCCTAAAGAACAACAACACATACATATATCCAAATCAGTAACTCATATAAAACAGAACCAATTCAAAACTGAAATACTTATAGTTCGAGTTTCAGGCAAATATCAAATTTACATATGAACAATAACCCTAACTCAGACTTGGTATACAATTTCAAGTATAAAAAACATAGCCAATCACATATATTAAACATATTAAAGTATCAATCAAACAAATATCATATAAACATACACACACAATAAAAAAAAACACACTGAACCCGGATTCGGGCATAAGATCCACTTATTCCAACAAACAAAGTTCAAGCTAATCAATTCTTCAGCAAAACCTAAGTTATTAAATCAACATCGCAAAAAAGAGTATAAATCATGTTATCCGTAGGCACAAAAATCAAACCAAACTCCGATTGAACACTCACCTTACTCAAACAATTCAAGTCTTGCTTTCACAATTATTTATATATTCTACCTCGAGGCCCCCCAAATATCATCTCTAATTCAAATTTCTCCAATCACCGAAACACCTAAAACATATTCAAGCCCCAAATCAGTCCCCCGTAAACAACATAGCCAAATCAAACACACACATACATACAATTTCACAGAAACAAGCCCTAATTTAACCTTAAATTTCGATTCCACACACAAATAACCAATTAACAAAGACTTCAAAGCCTCAATTAAAACAAATCGCGTACATAATTTCACGAAACTAACCCTAATTCAACGCTATAAACATGAAATCAACATCGCGAATCGAAGAGTATTGCACAGAAATCGTGTAAGTATTTGTATGTATAGATTGGATTGAGATGAGAAAACTAGGGTTTAGAGACTGACCTCGCTTTGTGGTGTTTGGTTTTTCCCCGATGAGAGTCCAAGATGGATCGTTTATTATGTGTGTAAATTAAAAATTTAACATGAGCCGTGTATATATATAAACTTCAGAAAAAGAGGTCGGTTTAGTTCGGTATACTCAAATATGAATTTAAATATCCTTAAAAAAATATAAATTTAAATATTGTTTAAAACAATTTAACAAAATTGGGAGTTAAATATTTATGATTTAAATATACATGTACGAATAAATAAAACTCCCATCATTTATTAAATTTTGCGGTTATTTGTTGAAATTCGCGCCATCCCAGATATGAACAAGTGTATTGGACAATCTCGCGCTCATCATTATTTATTAAATTTCGCGCCATCACGGATATAAACAAGTGTATGGGACGGAATAAACAAGCTATTTCTTACTAATATAGTAAATAGATATATTATCTTTATGTATAATAATTATAATTAAATTTCATTGATAAGATCGAAGATTATTATAGTTAAATAATTAAGGATATTACAATAAATAATTAAAGGGATAAATGATAGTTAGTAAATAAAATAGAAAATCAATGATAATGAAATAAATGATATATATTATTTTATATTTAATATATTATATATTTACTCATAACTAATTATATATATATAGTCAAGTCCTATGGAATCCCATTTTATCGGACTCTTCGAGTCCACATATATTCTGCAAATGAAATATAACTTAAAATACTACAGATATTATTATTTTTCCGAATGAACATCATTATTTTATTGAAAATCTTGCATATTCCATTCATTTTACAAGTAGAACATTGTAATATATATTATTTTATAAAACAATATTAGTTTGCAGAATTCGCATAACATACATATTGTACTCGTAAATTTAAATTTATGAGATTTATAAGATTTTATTTAAGTAATGATATTTGTGAAATATGTTTTGCAAGATAAAATATTTTACAAGATATTTTATTTATAAAATATAAATAGACTCTGAGGACTCCAATAAACTGGGGAATTCGTAGAACCTAGACTCTAATAATATAATACAATTTCTTTTAAAAAAATAATTATTTTGACTATGCGGTCAAAGATTTTAAAGTGTATGTTAAAAAATCAAACGACCTATGTTTTAAAACAGAGGGAGTATTATAAATATTCTCCAAGAGGAAAGTTCTATGGACACAGCTATTTCATCGGAAATTTCGGAGACCATGTATGTTCTGCAATCAAAACACTATAAAATATATTACTTTGTAATATATGTTCTACAAATATCATGTATTCATTAAAATTGTTGAAGATTATCCATGTTTTAATAAGTAATTAATGTATTTTCTGCAAACTAAACATATTTCATAGAACAAAATATTTTGTAATATTCCACATGTAAATATTCAAGATTTTAAATGAAAAATGATTTTGTAGAACATGATTTGCAAAACTATAAGTTTTGTTATGTTTTTATCAAATATTTTACTTGCAGAACATAGATGGTCTCCCAGTCTCCAAAAAAAATGTGGTCTCCATTGAACTTAACTTTATTTTCCAAAACCAAATTATTTCTTACCTAAACAAATGAAATCTTTGAGATCGATTCCATAAAGAAGTGCGGGGATAACAAATTAACAATATGCTTTGCGGAAATCTACGGAGAAGTATTTATTGAGAACGCCTATATTACATTAAGATACAGAACTCCATTCTTGAAACCATGCAGAACACTATTCTCAAACTCCACCCTTCATTTGCGCATTCCTATATAGCTTTCCCAAAATGCGTTTCACATGAAGCGTTTTTGCAGCTTCTTTGTGCTTAATTAGCTCTAACTCTGAGCTTGTGGTAGTACATCTTCGACGAGATGAGTACATAACCCACATTTGCCCTGTTGTAGAAAAATCTTCGATAACAGGAATGCCTAAGTCACCGTTTTCCCGTGGCATACATCACATATTTCGAAACCAACCCCATTACAATACGGACACTTTGCTCCTTCATCTACCCATTCCATAAACTGCTTCAAAATGGAAAGACGTGTAATGTAAACACAAGTCCAGATGAAGAGGATAAAGAGTACTAAAAGAAATGTTCCGTGTTCTCTAACCTGTTCCTCAATATTAGGCTCGCCAGTACCATCACATTCTGTGAGCAAACAACTAACAGTTAGCTTCATGTACTTTGTAAAGGAATGAGAGTGCAAATGATCAAATTAGCAGATTAGACCTAAATAACTCAGATAGGTGCTTACACAGATTAACTTTTATTCAACAAATTCCTATCAAGCGAAAAGCACAACTAGACCACCCAATACCTATACATTTATTATAGTGACCACTTTAGCCATTGATTTCGCTTCCTAAATAAATGGGAATGCTGAGATCTTATTCAACCTAAAATTGAAGAATAACTTTGGTCCTCCACCTATTAACTATAACATTTAGCATTAGGATAGAAGTAGATAACATCAGTAAAAAAAAAGATTTTGAGATTAAATGCATTTAAGACATTGTTACATCTTTAAGATATTTGTCAATCCCAGAGATAAGTTCAAAGAGATGTAATGCACCTGAGCACAATAGCCGGCCCTCCCCACGACAAGAAATGCATCTTGTAGCATCTTTGTTGATACTGCTGCCTCCATCTTGCTTGTTTCTTCCAATAAGCCTTGAAGAATCTTCCCACCGGTTTTCTCCAAGAAGAAAGACTCGACTGTGAGGTACTTTAGTTTCTGCAGCACCATTTTCTTTGGCATCTCTCTTCTGAATATCTGGGACTTGAATGTGACTTGCAGCTGCTCCATTTGAGGCCTGATTGGGAACAAAACTAACAATGAGATAGGAAGAGATGCTTTTCCACATATGTCCGGGGGCGGGCAGACAATGACTGTGAGAACTTCACAAGGAATGAATACAAAAACACTACTACTTTTTTATTGGCCACATATCACTACTTCAATTACTTCTAATGGCACAATATTATTCTATTTTATATCATGTATATTGGCACAGTATTCTATTTTCAATTTGCTCATTAGTTAGTACTTGTTTGGGGGAACACAACTTGAGCCAGCTTTACAAATTACAACTTGGCTAAAACATAAAAAACAATGTTCACACATTTATGGATTCTCAGGATGCATAATTTTAACAAGACATCAGCAGAAATGTAAACATTTAATATAAGAAATTTTGTCAAGACTGATAGACAAGACAGGGAAGTAGCAAAACGTTTTCTCGAGAACAGAAGAACAAGCACAAACCTTTTTCACAGTGGCCATATCCGTTCTTTTAACATCTGCCTTTTCTGTCAACCCAGAAACATCATTTTCCTGCTCTGCATATAACCTTTCCAGAAGCTCTGCAGTCATGATCCCATCTTCAGGAATTCGTAATGTCGCCTGTCAGGCAAGATCATATAAAGTAGATAAAAGTCGCACATGAATATAAATAGGCAACGAATAAGAAAAGTTCAACCCGTCTTGGAAGATCACTTCTGTTACGAGGTAACTTAGTCAAAGTAAAACATACTTGCCAAGTTTTTATGGCACGTTCAGTCCCACTTGAGAACATGGAATATTCTTCGTCTTCTTCGCCACAATAAAATCCCAGCTTTTGCAGTGCTTCCTAAGAATTGCACAAGAAAGTTGTACAAATCTTTCAAATAAAAGGGCAAAGGAAAAGCGACATCACCATTCAGCATGAAGGAAGCATCACAAGATATTATATATTTCACTGATTTTATGTCATCTAACATTTGTAAGTATTATTCTTTATAATCTCCTGGACATGATTATATTATAACTAATGTTAACGGATAAATATATTATGCCTCAAACAAACTTTGCAAATTTTAGATGATTCAAATATAGATGAGTAGAAGCGCTTTCTTTAGATAATTTCTAGATAGTATTAGGGATCTCACTTTCTGAAACTTTCACGAGTTCAACTACTGTTTTTCCAAAAAAAATTATTTATTAAAGACTTCTCAGTTATCCAATCATTGTCATTTATATTAAAGAGTTTGGATGACATTAATAAAATATAAATTAAATACTGAGACCATGCATGAGAAATTGAGAATAATAGATTCAAGGACAACCACTCTGCTCTCATTGTAATGCCCTTTTAAAGGCAAGAGGTTACAAGTTTTTATACTTAGTTGTGGACTAAAAACATCCAAGACAGATCAAATTTAAGATATTATTGTCCTACATCTATTATATTATCCTCGACATAATCATTAAAAGTCATTATAAAAATCCAAAATCCAACTAGGTACTGTCTTGATTGACTTTGTCTGGGAAGGAATACAAAAACAATTATTATTTTAATTTAAATATTTTACTCCTTTTCCAAGTTTCCTCTTACTGCCAATCCCCAAGAACGATTAGTTCATTATTTAAATAATTTTCTCTAATACCTCATATTGATAAAAGTTTATAAAACACTTAAACATTTTCTTTTAAAATATACTATAAATGAATATTTATGATCTCCGTTGATACACAATAGAATTATAGTTAATACTCATGTATTTTTGATATTACATGAAGATTGAGCTTACATTAATACATTAAAGAAGATCCTACAATATCTACATGAAGCAATTCAGAGTGTGGCTTACATGACTCTGTGAACTATGTGTAGCTATCTGCCCTCACTTTTTATTAACATTTTATAGATGTTGCTATAGCTGTTTATTTTTAAGCACTAGAAAATTCCAATTAATTTTGATGCGGAGTGAACAGAGGGGCTCTCGCTTGGCTGTCTCAGCCGAAATACTCATTCAGTCGCGTTGGAATGAATAATAAGAAGTTGCATTCTCCAAGTCCACGAGAAATACATGTGCAATCATAATGATAACTAATTTGTATCGTTGATTATTTGTCACTCCATGTTCAGCATAAGATTATTTAGTTATCGTTTCAGTACACAAATTATGTCTAGCATTATAGTAATTAACATCTGGAACTAGAAATATATGGTAAATTATAACGGATCAAACCTGCATAATTCGAACATCTTCCCCTTCCGATCCTTTCCTCAACATAATCCTCTTCTTCTTCACCTCATCATTTCTCACCTTTTCCTTCTCGAAAACTCTAACTACCTCCTTAATTTCCACCTCCTCCTCAACCTCATCCTCCGCTTCAGCCTCCACCTCACCTTCCCTCTCCAAACTCTCCACAACTAACCGCGCAGCACTCGATCCTCTCTCCGCAATCTGACTCACCTCATTCCTCAACACCTGCAAAACTCCTCCTACATTCAAATTTCTATCCTTCATATCCTCCAATTCCTCAATTTTGCCCCTTAGGGTTTCAATTTCGCCTAATAACGCCTCTCTCTCGCTCCTCCACCGCGATTCTTCACGTATCCATCTCTGCTCCTCTCGTAACCACCGCTGCTCTTCGCGCAGCCACCGCGCCTCTTCTCTCTCGAAACTCGAGTTCTCCGAAGCCGAAAAGGCGAAGCATATATAAGATTTAGGGATAGACTGAAATGAATTTCTGTAAGTGTATGGTGAGATTAAGTTATTAGTGTGAGGTTTGTTTGTGAATTGAGGATTTAAACACAGAGGTAAAGATAGAGAAGACATGAGAGAGAGAGAGAGTGAAGGTTTTGAGATGAATTGTTTCAGATTTATATATAGACCACACAGTGATGGAGAAGATAGTTATTATATATGTGGCGGGAAACTAATATACGCCCGAGTGGATTTCTCTGCTAAAATGAGCTAAATTTTCTACAAGCAAAATAATCTAAAAATCACGGTATAAAAGTTTTTAACTAGTAAATCTAAAATTAATAATAGTTATGCATCTAATTAAAAATTTAACAACAAAAATGTAAATATCTAATTAAAACAAATATATATTTAAATTTTCAAATAATTCAATGATTTGAAATATAGGGATAATTTACGATTCGTTAATCGAAAAAAAACCTTATTAAAAGACAAGTTTTACTCACTCATTACTCAGGATCTTTTTAATTTCACTCGGATAATTTATCACTCGATTAAGGAAGCACAGACTCTGTCGTGTAAGGATGCAATTCTTTCAAGTTTCACCTCGTTGGTAAATTTTGTTAAGATCACCAAAACTAAAAACCTTACTATTTGATAAAAATATGATATTATTTGTTGAAAGGGTGATTATTTTATACTTTAAACAAGTTAGATTTATTTATTAAGAAATAAATAAAATGTTTGAGTATTAATTTTAAAAAAATTATAAATTATCATAAATATTTTAAAGAGAAGAAATCTTGAAAAAATATTTTTATCCCCGTTCTTTTAATTGCGTTATTAGCATCTTCAATATTAAATTTATGTCCATTACATATCCACTTTAAACAAACACAGTTCAATTTATGTCCATTACATATCTACTTTAAAACACAGTTCATATCTATCCATGGACGAACACTTCTAATACTACCTATTTTTTATATATTCCGATCAGCCGCACTCTTCAGAATCTTTCTTTATTAATTATATAGTTTACTCCAACACCTCATCATTTCTTTATTAAACAACTAATTATATAGTTTACTCCAACCCCTCATCATTTCTTTATTAAACAACACCTCACCATGATAACTAATATTCTACTTCTAATATAAATAAATTCTCGAGTCATGTATATTTCATAGAATAATAGTTCATGAAGATTGAGCTGCTTTAGATAAATTAGTGACATTAATAATTTTACTTAAAATAATTAATTTGATAAATTTCAACAATAAAACAATCAAATTTTATAGCTATTCGAACATGAGATCCACTAGCATTGACAACTAACAGTCCATATCAAAAGTTGTGAACACAGTAACACTAACATCTCGTGCACAAAAGAGTTGCTTGCTCAAATATATAACAGAAAACATATGAATTACAGTGCCCTGAGGTACAAATTATTTAAAATTTCTTAACAAGTTCATACTATCAACCATTCTTCCGTTTCGTTTTTGCCACCTTATTAGACATTGTACACATTCTTTACCTGTGACGAAGTCCCTAGCCCATTTAACTATAAAAACCCTCGAGGCAAAAATGCTAGAACTTGATAAACAATGATGACCGCGGTAGAACCAGAAACAGGTTCCCATAGTACCAAGGAGCTCAAGCGGGATAACTGGTTTGTAAAATAAAGATATAAAGATATAATAGCATGAACGATAATTACAACCCGGACCTCTACTGGTTGATTGAGCCTCCTGATGCACAGCTCCAGCTACCCCTCAATCAAGCTTCACATTGGAATAGAGAAGTGTATCTCTTGTAATTGGCATATACAAAAGAAAGTAAGTCTGCACAATGACAAACACTGATAAACAACAATAACAAGGTTTGGCAATACAATTAAATGCCCAAACAGGTTAAAACATTCTCATTCAATAAGATCATGCCAAATGGCCACAAGATGGATGAACAGATAAATAGGACCTGTGCATTGCTGGAACCATATACTATAGAAGACCACAGAATCAGAACTCAGAAGGTTGTGTAAGGAAAGTACTTCATTACAACCAATCAATCCTAGTTTCAGGATTACAATTACTTGAATGATCCAACTTTTGTGGACAACTCAGCAAAATCATATAAAATAGAAATTACAGCCAGGATTCACCAACAATTTCAAAATATAAATATTTCTTGGTTGCAGTCGGATCAATGGTATTATTGTATTATTAAAGGTCCTTTTATCAAAAGAAGTACATTGCAGTAGCATTATAAAGGAAGTTGCATTCTTCTTAGTCTTGAAAAATAGATTTAGCAGAATATAAGGTTCATTACTCTATCTATTTCACAAAGAATCACGTGAAGAAATTTAGAACTTTTACTTAATCAGAAACTTACCCCTAAGAGAGTGGAAATTAGAAGAATGATTCCAGTTAGCCATGCAAGGGTTCGTCTGACCAGCAGCACTTCTGCAATTATTAGTGTACCCGGTCCGCTGCTTTTCTCTTCTAGTAAACGTGCTGCTGGATGTGAAGTGAACTTCACATTGAATATCGAATCTTCTTCAGAAGAAGGTGAATTCTTGAAGATAATGACTCCAACAATTTGACCTGGAAAGGAAGCATACATGAAATCGTCTTATTTAATAGGAACATGTTGATGTAGGACAAGAAACAAAAACTAAGAAAAACAAACCCTCCGCTGATTTAATCGCAACTCAGATCACTACCCTGGGTTTGATTCCCTAAATTAATAATAATCAATTCCAATTCAGAGAGAACAATGTCTGAATCAAAGCTGAAGAAAAAGCAAGTACATGACCTAATGGACTGGGCCTATAACAATTGGGCTTATTAGATACTCCCTCTGTCCCATTTAATTCTATACGTTTCTTTTTAACTGCTCGACACGCATTTCAATGCTCTTATAAAATATAGTTCCGTAACTTATTTTTGAGATTTTCTTTTTCTGTATAAAAATATAACATCTAAACTTTAATTCAGAAAAAAAAAATTTTAAAAATAGATTGCACAACTACACTTTGCAGGAGCATTAAAGTCCGTGCCGCGTCCCCGTCCCCCAATGTATACTACTCAGGGGGACGGAGGGAGTAATCAACTAGCCCCGCATAAAACATGCGTAAATACACTTCTTATCTTTATACTAAATATATTTAAACTAATTAACAACATACATACAAGTTATTCAATTCCGTTTCCCATCACATGTAAAGAACAGGCCGGCACATATCATCATATCACAGTATTGAACAGGTAAATTAATATATTGGTCCTAGCCATGAGACAAACAAGTCATAATTATGGGAAATAACATACATGTATAGATGTTTCTGTAAAGATTCCTTGCGATAAAAATTATATTTTACACACCCTAGTAAGAAAATTCCATTTTTATGCACTGACATGTTAAATCATTCTTCGCATTAGAAGGACATGGTCCACATTACCATGCAGAAATATTAATCAGATGAAAGAATTGTACAAACAACTCAGACGCACACATACCTTTGTGTGCTGTCTGCAAGGAGTCAAATATCTTGGACACTGCAGTAGCAACTAACTCCATTGCTTGTTGAGCAACACCATCTATTCCATATTGCTCTTGCAAAATCTGTGGAAATACACCACAAAAGAATGACAACAGCTAGATGAACAGCTCTAAAATCAAATCTGCATAGAGTAAATAAATGGGACTGCGAAAAAGAGCTAGAATAAATGGAGGACAAATGGATAAGATATTGGATGAAAACCATTTGCAAGACAAAGACGCAAAGAATTTCACCAAGAAAACACCTAAATCCTAAAGCTTAATTTCTTATAGTAAATCTTGCAACTCAATCAATCACTTGATTATTTAGACCAAGTGGAAACTACTGACATATAAAAAACAACGTAATAAAATGAAAGAAATCTCACAGAAACTCATTGCAATGTAATAAAAACTATCAAGGTATAAAATGAAGTATAAAATACAATACACAATAGAACAACCTTACAAAAAGCTGTCAACGACCAAATACTTTTTATCATTCAGATTTCAGTTATTCAACTTTTCCTTTTGTATGGCACCACTACAAAACTAGAGATTACAGAAAAATCTGATGACTTATTAGGCGTTTAAGGACATAAACGAATTTCGCTGTTCGACCACAGCAGTTGTCTATTTACTAGCACCCGATCTTACAGGGACACTATGGACATTAAAAATAATCAGAGACAAATTAGATATAACCACCTCAATTCCATTGAAACTTCCTGTTATTAATTCAGCTGGGTTATGAGTATCTCCGGACAAATCTTGATGCAACTCAATTGCCCTTTGAATATTACGAATAAGAGATAGAAGACTTTCAATGAACTCTCTGTTCACTTTCTGCACATTAGAGGGAAGAATGAAGATACATAAAAAAATTGGCCAAGGAAGCTGGAACAAAGTACAAGTCCCAGTAAACTCCTACAAGAAAAAATACAAAATATTAAAAAACAAAAATTTTATGTGTTTAGTAAAAACCTCTAACATATCAAGCTTCAGTTGATCTCCATTCTTCAAGGGGATAGTCAACTGGCCACTAAATGATTTTACAGAGCTAGCAACATATGATCCTCCCAACCATGAAGCCTGAGTACACATAAGAATCATGTGTCACTAAACATGAAGATTATAATGCAGGAATATAGGCCTCGAATGCTATTTACAAATGCAACATAAGTCATTACTTACGAAATCATTTAGCTCCTTGTCGCTGAAACCTGTATCTGAACTAGAAGTCGAGAGTTCTTCTAATGAGACGACAGACAAGTCATCCTGATCTGCAAAAACATATTACAAATTCAGACAGATAAAAAATATGCACGATCTTATTAAAATACCAGCTCCTAGATGCACGTATATAACAATTCAGTACCTGGAAGATGAATGTCAAGTTCATTTTTTTCACACATTACCCTGCTTTTCAATGCATTACTGAATAAATCATTACCAGAAGCTGCGGCATATCCTGCATAAATCATTAAAACATAATTCTTTTTATAATATAAACCCGTATTTTTTAACATACAGTTAAGGATTAGGTCAATTACCTTCAGCTCCTTTAACCTCAAGCAGAAATACAGCACGAGGTCTATCAAATGGATTAGGCATGAGCACCTCATTTAGCTGCATAAGGAATAGGACATATAACTTACGGAATAAATATGAAGAATATGTTAAGTTCATAACATTACTTGAAATAATTTCCAACCTTAGATGAGCTGTCTGCTGAGAGAAATGGTGAAGGTGCAAAACCTAGCAAAACTGACATAGCAGCACCAACATCCATAAGCGACATCAGGTCTGTCTGCATAATCAAGGGGGAGTCCTTAAATAGTGCGGATATAACGCAGGGTGCGCAAATTTCAATTCTTTTATTAAAATTGCTAGCTCTGTTGGTACAGAGCATCAGTACTATCAAAGAGAAATATCTAGATTACAAGATCTACATAAATGATAGCAATTTCATCTATAGCGAGGTAAAAGGGAATCTGCAATCTGCAGCAACTGATATGGTCATCCTAACTGCTCATATATAGAACAACTTATTTAGAAAATGTCTGTAATCTAACGATAACATTTTAAACCATGAACCAGGGTCCTACCAATGCTAAAACAGTACAAAAATATAGATATATATGTATAGTTCAATAATTTCTTCCAGTTATTTTAGTTTCGTACTTAGTTCATTATTTTATTGTTTATCAGCAATAACAGACGAGTTATTGTTAGCACCAACGAGTCTGCCATAACAGACGATAACATTACTCATAACAATCTCTGAAAATCGCAAAAATCACACTTCCAGATTTACTTGCATTATAATAATTCAATTTTACAATAGTTTTGAAATTTGAGTAAAATTATTTACCTTACAGGACGAATGAGAGCGAATATATCGATGCGATGGACTATCAAGGAAGAACACTGATCCACTGCCATCAGCCTATGCACAATAGTTCACATATGTATACAAATAATTAATATCATAACTCACAGATCTAATCCTAAATCACAATCAGAGATAGAGAGAAATCACAATCAGAGATAGAGAGAGAGAGGGAGAGGGAGAGGGAGAGGGAGAGAGAGAGAGAGAGGGAGAGGGGGAGAGAGAGAGAGGGAGGGAGAGAGGGAGAGGGGGGAGAGAGAGAGAACCTGAGCGTGCAGGGAGAGAAGTGAAGAGATGATTAAGAGAGAGAAAGCGAAACAGCAACTTCGTGAATCCATCTTGATGAGTAAGATGGTGGTGTGTGATCTCTAATTTCTGGGGAAGAAGGCTGAGATTGAGCCGATTGAATATCAAACGATGTCGTTTTAAGGGGCAGAAAATATATGATCGAGATTCTCTCTCTCTCGCGTTAAAGCTTGGATGAAGATTTATCTAATTATCTTTACACAAAAAATTACAGAAGTTAATTACTGAATTTTGGCAATTTTGGATTTTTTATATATTTGCAAATAATTTTTTACACACATGAATAATAATTTTAGTTACCGGACTACCCAATTCACAATTTTTTAATTTTCTCATATTAAAAATTGATGTGCTTATATAAAATTTTAAATATATTATTTAAAAGTGAATTCAATATATTTCTAAGAAAATGTATTAAATATAATAGTAGTAGGATTTAAATGCGCCGGTGTGGATCCTTTACCACTGAGTATCACGATTACGCTCATATGACTCAAAGTCATAATCACATTGTTGTTATGAAGAATTGAAAAAATGAAATGTACAAGGACATTTCGTGTTTGACCGATAATGGTGACTATATTAAACTCGTAAAATATTGAGTAAAACTTGTTAAATTTATAAAATATTTTATTATTTAAAATTATCATAAATAAAATAGTATTATTTTAATATGATAATATATAATGTGAAATCTTGTTATATGTGTTGGCTAAATATAACAAACATCAAGACTATACTTTTAAATAATTGAAAATATATAATTGTAGTGAACAAAATTTTATATATTTTTTAAAATTTTTAGTTATAATATAATTTATTAAATTTTACCAAGGATTTTGGAGGGAAGAAGATGATCTTATAATACTCAGTTTAATTTATTATTTGAAAGAGTTGTATACATATGTTAAAAACAATTTCAAGTTTTAGCCACTGTCTTTGCTGCTGAAAAAGGTGTTTATTTAGATTTAATCTTTTTTACATCTAGTGTCGTAGTGCCTAAAAAAAGAAGATGCTAAAAATATCCCCGTCTTATGAGTTTATTGTGTTGCAGATTCTCCGGTAATTCCTGAAGTATCTGCAGAAGTCATTATTCATCGTCCTCTGATGCTATCACTAGTACTTTGTCAAAAGCGTCTTCCTGCTGTAACTACCTGGGACATCTTTGCAGAAAATAAGAGTTAAGCATAAAATTGTAATATTGATCTTGCTGTCCTTTTTTAACTATCTCACTTGTTACAAACTTCTCTGAGATGCAAGTTCGCGGGCACTGTGCTGCAGTTTTATAACATAGGCTTCTTAATGTAATGGTTTTCCAGTAATTCTAAAAAGCTCAAAGAATGAGTGGAGTAACAACTATTCGGGCAAATGCATGGATTATAATTTGTTTAATTTTTTTGGAAGGACTCTACTATGAAGTTTTTGTAATGGAGATGGTCCCCGACGTGTGTTGTGGCAACGATCTTTTCGTGTTATTTTATAACTGATAGACATAAATTCTAGGATTAGTGTCTAAATCATAGATTACAAAAATGTATGTGTCAAGTCTTCTGCCTATAAAAAATCTCAGAAATCTTGCTACAACAATCGATTGTGAGGAAACCAAATGCTTTTATAAAACTCAAAATCACATAAAATGCCATCTTGCTTCTTTTTTTTTTCTTTTCCTCGTATATCTGTTGCAATTGTCCTGATGTAATAGTACCTTAAAGAGAGGTATATAGCCACATTAAACTTAATGAAGATGACTGCTGTTTGTGTTTAATTTAATGAAGATCTCATTTAGTAAGCTTATTAAATATAAGCTGAAAGTAGATTGTGTTTGCAATGCATATTATTAATTTTGGAAGGCAGGAGTCAACTGAATGATTAGATACGAGTCCAGATGTATTCATAGTTAATTAACTAATTATACAAACAAGAAAAATATCTCTCCAACCCCATGCTATCCAATATTAGTTCTTCCTCTGAAAGTTCTGCATCAATCTCTTCGCTGTTTCATCCACGACAAATTCTACAACAAAAAACCGACAAACCTGTCAGCACAAATACTCACGACAAGAAAAAAGGCTAATTTTCAAGAGAAAAAAGTAGTTGATCAAATTTAACGTATTTTCAACTGAACTCAATACTTTTAAATTATGCGACCGCAATTTTATTACTTTGAACAAGAGTAACATTTGTATGTATCAGTCAGAAACAGAATATTTAAACACTCGGAAATTCAACTTAAAATCATGTGCTAAAAAAATCAAGTATCATCTATTTGAAAACAAAGATACTGAATCATAAAAAGTCTAATGTAATTTTTCACCTTTTGGAGAATCGAGACGCTTCAACGTCGGAGGCGGTCCGCCGCAAGAAGACGGGTTGTTGCAGCAGTCACAACACTTTTTGTAGCAATCTTTATAAATATCATGCGGGCTCTTGCATCTAGTGGCACACCGGATGCAACAGTAGTCGAATGCGGAGGTCTTGCATGTCATTTGTGCTGCTACTACTACAATTACAAGCAGAATCAGAGCTTTTCTTTCCATTGTTATATCAATTTACAACCTTACCAAATTATCAAACTCTTTCTCGATTTCTACTTAATATTTTTAAGCTACTTGATAATGCAATTACATTCTCAAAGATCCTTTATAAAGAGCACAGGACCACCTGTAATTAATTAAGCAACGTTTATAATCATAATTGCATGATTACGGTCCGTTTGTGTTAATAAACCTCCATATTAAATGGTTAGAGGCTGATTCTACTAACAAACTGTCCTATACAAGATCAATATCTCATTTATTACTACAGATCAAGATCGTATAATTCAAAAATTGGAACTAGTCGGTTGACCTGCCGCAGGGGCGGACCGTCATATGGGCTGGGGCCTGGGTGAAATTTTAGCCAGCCCATTAATATATATATATATATATATATATATATATATATATATATATATATATATATATATATATATATATATATATATATGAGTTGAAGTCCAGCCCGGTAAAAAAAAAATAATAGCCTTACTAATTAACTCGATTCATAAATTGTCTCTCCTTTTTTAACACAGTTGTTACAAAATTAAAAGAAACAAAACAACGCTTCTCTGCTTTGTCACATAATCAAAACAGGTTAAACACTTAAAAATACATAACTCTTCTATATTAATGTTATCGCACAGATTTTAGTGTTCTGTAGAATTCTTTGGTAATTCCTGAAAGCATATGCAGAAGTCATTATTCATCGTCCTCTGATGCTATCACCAGTACTTTGTCAGAAGTGTAACTACCAACCTGGGATATCTTTGCAGAAAATAAAACAGTTAAGCATAAGAATTGTAATATTGATCTTGTTACCTTTTTTAACTATCTCAAATTGTTACAAACTTCTCTGGGATGCAAGTTCGCGATCACTGTGCTTCAGTTTTATTACATAAGCTTCTTAATGTAATGGTTTTCCAGTAATCTTAAAAAGCTTTACATATAGATTCTCCAGAAGGGCTCAAAACCACTATAACTTCTGTCTGACTTTTATGTGTAGAAACATGGATACTATTATCACCTACAATGTAATTAGACATCTTTATAATTACGCTACACTTGCATCGTTTTGCTTTCTTGATCCATTGTCTGATTTTATAACTGAAAGATAAAAACTCTAAGATTAATGTCTGAATCACGGATAGACAATGTGACCCTGCATTCACATAATAATTATGTATCAAGTCTTTCAGCTATAAAATTCTCTGAATTCTTGCTATGACAATCGATTGTGAAGAAACCGGACGCTTTTATAAAATTCGAAATCATAAAATGTCATCTTGCTATATTTTTTATTATTCTTTTCCTTTTGTATCTCTATTGTCCATGTCTTGATGTAACAATACCTTAAACATAAGTATATAACCACATTAAATTAAATGAAGATGACTGTTGTTTGTGTTTTAGTGAAGATCTCATTTATTAAACTTATTAAATACAAGCTGAAAGTAGATTGTGATTGCAATGCATATTACTCCCTCTGTTTCAAATTAGATGTCCAATTTCAAAAAATCACACAATTTAAGAAAAGTGGATGTTCACAAATTAATTGCAATAAATGAGCATAATATGTGAATGAGATTGATCTAGAAATATAAGAGATATGTGAAGTGAAATTGACTTTGGAAATATGATTTTGCATTGAAAATTGAAGTGGACAACTAATTTGAAACAAATTATTTTCTTGAAAGTGGACATGTAAATTGAAACGGAGGGAGTATTAATTTTGGAAGGCAGGAGTCAACTGAATGATTCAGATACAGAGTCCAGATGTATTCATAGTTAATTAACTATGAATACAAACAAAAAAATATCCCTCCAACCCCATGAAATCACATAAATGCTATCTTGCTTTATTTTGTATTTTTCTTTTCCTCGTATTTGTGTTGTCCATGTCCTGATGTAACAGTACCTTAAACAAAGGTATATAACCACATTAAACTTAATGAAGATGACTGCTGTTTGTGTTTTAGTGAAGATCTCATTTATTAAACTTATTAAATACAGGCTGAAAGTAGATTGTGTTTGCAATGCATATTATTAATTTTGGAAAGCAGGAGTCAACTGAATGATTCAGATACAGAGTCCAGATGTATTCATAGTTAATTAACTAATTATACAAACAAAAAAAATCCCTCCAACCCCATGCTATCCAATACTAGTTCTTCTTCTGAAAGTTCTGCATCAATCTCTTCGTTGTTTCATCTACTGCAACTTCTACTACAAAAAATCGACAAACCTGTCAGTATAAACACTCACAACAAGAAAAACGGCTAGTTTTCATGAGAAAAGGTAGGTGATCAAATTTAACGTATTTTCAACCGAAATCAATACTTTAAAATTATGTGACCGCAATTTTATTACTTTGAACAAGAGTAACATGTATATGTATCGGTCAGAAACAGAATATTCAAACACTCTGAAAATTCAACTTCAGTGCTCGTAAAATTGTCTGCTAAAAAAATCAAGCGTCATCTATTTTAAAACTGATACTGAATCATAAAAAATCTAATGTAATTTTTCACCTCTCTGAGAATCGAGACACTTCGACGTCGGAGGCGGTCTGCCGCAAGAAGACGGGCTGTGGCAGCAATCACAACACCTTTTGTAGCAATCATCGAAATTACGCGGGGGAATGCATTTAATGACACACTGGATGCAACAGCCGTCGTCTGCGGAGCTCTTGCATGTCATTTGTGCTGCTGCTACTACAATTACAAGCAGAATCAGAGCTTTCCTTTCCATTGTTATATTAATTTACAACCTTATTAAATCATCAAACTCTTTCTTGATATCTGCTTTATATTGTTAAGGTACTTGATAATGCAATCACATTCTCAAAGATTCTTTATAAAGAGCGCAGGGCCAATTGTAATTAATTAAGCATACGTTTATAATCATAACTGCATGATTAAGCGGTGTGTTTGTGTTAATAAACCCCCATAATTAAATGGTTAGAGGCTGATTCTACTAACAAACTGTCCTATACAAAATCTATATCTCATTTATTACCATAGATCATGATCGTATAATTCAAAAATTAAAACTAGTCAGTTGACGTATTGATTCATGATTCATACGAGAGGGTCGTTTGGATGAGATTGAAATTAGTGATTCTGGCTTAAAATAAAAAAGTGGAGTAGAAGTTAGAAGCAAATTAAGACTTATAAGTTATTAAAGTGTTTGGAAAAGAAATAGAAGCCCTGAAACAGAAACTAGCATTCCTAGCTTTTTATAAGTGCTTTTTGACTTTTTACACAAACGACATGAATAAGTGCTTCTAACTTATAAACCCAGAAGCCGACTTTTAAGTTACAAACAAACACCCCCGAGATTTATCAGTAATTTTTTGAATAAATTGGAGATTATTAATTAAGTCATATTGTAATCAACAAATCGAAGAATTTTTTTATAATTAATCAGAATTTTTTAATTAAATTAGGAATTTTTAGAATAATACTCTAAATACTGAAAATGAATCAAAAAATAAAAATAATTTTTATTCCGAATTATCGAACAGATATTCAAGAACAGAGGAGGTCGGAAAACACAAACTTGGTGAGCATCTTACTGAGCAAGCATACACAAATTATTAAAAGTATAACTTCTGTCAAAAACACTGCTGCTACTGCAAGAACAGCAGCTCATATGACCAAGAGGCTGTTAGCCTCGGCTTAAAGCCCAGGCTTTAAGTCATTTCTGACTTTAAACTGAAAAATGTCTGTTTGCGTAATAAGTCAGAATTCGGTTTAAAGTCAGAAATAAATCAGAAACTGACTTAAATCTAGAAGTTAGTTTGAGGTACTTTTTTCAGTGACTTAATTTTTTAAAACTTTTCTTTTGATAAAAATTTTCATAAAGTAATAAATTACCCATAAATCTTTTTTATTTTTATTTTTATATTTTTAATAACCCATAAATCATTAATAATTCAAAAATTACTCAAACAGACTTTCTAAGCTCCCTACTTATCAAATAAGTCAAGTTAAGTTATAGTCATAAGCTCACCCAAACGAGCTCTAGTCATGATCTCATTTCTGTACTTCATTTCTGAAAAACTGAAATGAAATGTGCGAGGACATTTTCTTATTATATTGATTATAAATGATAGACTGACATTTTCTTATTATATTGATTATAAATGATAGACTAATTTGAGTATTATATAAAATTTACTAAGTCCGTAAAATATTTTGATTCTATAAATATTAAATGATCATATTTTAAAAATTATATATTATTATTATTTTAAATTATTTTAAATAAAATATATAATTTTAAAATATGAAATCTTGTTACACGTGGTCGGGCAAAATATACCCAACATTTGTGCTATACTTTTAGATAATTATAATAGGTAGTCGTAGTAAACAAAATTTTATATATTCCATCAAACTGTTGTTGCAATTCTTCTGGCAAGGCGGAAGATTAAGCAGTTTAATTATATTTCCGGAAAGTCTCAAAAAATCTCACTCTTTCGTATACTCATTTGGATTGGAAGGATGATTGGCTCTTCAAGAAAGCTTCATGCTTTTGTTGGAAAAAAGAGCGGGAAACAAGTTCAGAAGCATTCCCTCGTCTCAAATTTAAGCTTCATTAAATGGTAGCCCAACGGTGGATTTATCTTCGATCCCGGACACGCGGATTTGACTCTGACTCATCCGAGAAATATTAGAATAAATATCATTTTTAAGGCATATAAGATCAAATTGTCAAAAAAAAAAAAATCTCGTGACTTGGGGAGCTCATCGTAATCTTGCTACAACAATCCATTGTGAGGAAACCGGACGCTTTTACAAAATTCGAAATCACATAAAATACTATCTTGCTTTATTTTTTATTTTTCTCTTTCTTGTATCTCTGTTGTAGTGTTGTCCATGTCCTGATGTAACAGTACCTTAAACAGAGGTATATAACCACATCAAACTTAATGAAGATGACTACTGTGTGTGTTTTAATGAAGATCTCATTTAGTAAACTTAATAAATACAGACTGAAAGTAGATTGTGTTTGCAATGCATATTATTAATTTTGAAAAGCAGGAGATGGGAGTCAACTGAATGATTCAGATACAGAGTCCAGATGTATTCATAGTTAATTAATAGTAACTATACAAACAAAACATATCCCTCCAACTCCATGCTATCCTATATTAGTTCTTCCTCTGAAGGTTCTGGATCCATCTCTTCACCGTTTTGTCTACTGCAACTTCTACAACAAAAACGCGACAAACATGTCAGTACAACAGTACAACTGCTCACTCCAAGAAAACGGCTATTTTCACGAAAAAAAAAATAATTGATCAAATTTAACGTATTTTCAACCAAAATCCATACTTTTAAATTATGTGACCACAATATTATTACTTTGAAGAAGAGTAACATGTATATGTATCAGTCACAAACAAAATATTCAAACACTAAAAAATTCAACTTTAGTGCTCGTAAAATTGTGTGCTAAAAAAATCAAACGTCATCTATTTTAAAACAGAGATACTAAAATCATAAAAAGTCTAATGTAACTTTTCACCTCCAGAAGAATCGAGACGCTTCGACGTCGGAGGCGATTTGCGGCAAGAAGGGTCGTCGCAGCACTTACAGCATGGTTTGAAGCAAATATCAGGATTACTCCAGCCAACACATTTAACGCCACACATGATGTAACATTCGTCGTCGGCGGAGCTTTTGCATATCATCTGTGCTGCTACTACTACAATTACAAGCAGAATCAGAGCTTTCCTTTCCATTGTTTTATTAATTTACAACCTTATTAAATTATAAAACTTTTTCTTAATTTATGTTTACTATTGTTAAGCTACTTGTAATGCAATTACATTCTCAAAGATCCTTTATAAAGAGCGCAAGTGCACTTGTAATTAATTAAGCATACGTTTATAATCATAACTGCATGATTAAGCGGCCCGTTTGTGTTAATAAACCCGCGGCCCGTTTGTGTTAATAAACCCCTGTATTAAATGGTTAGAGGCTGATTCTACTACTCTCTTCTGTGACGTTTGACTTTTTGCCACACACTTTTAAGTGCTTTGATGGGATAGTTAAAAGTATTATTTTTGAAATTTTCTTTTTCTGAATAAAAATATATAATGAAAATTTCAATTCACAAAAAAATACAATTAAAAATAATAATTTTTACTACCCGATCAACCCACCTAAAAATATGTGCTTAAGTCAAAAATGTTATATAAAAAAAATCAGAGAGAGTAACAAATGTCCTGTACAAAATCAATATCTCATTTATTACTATAGATTATGATCGTACAGTTGAAAAATTGAAACTAGTCAATTGACCTGCCTGTTCATGATTCATACAAGATTTATCAGTATTTTGTTTGAATAAATCAGACATTATTAATTAAATCATATTGTAATCAATAAATTGAAGAATTATTTTAAAGAATTAATCAAAAAAATTAATAATTCACAAATTTTTAGAACAATACTCTAAATACTGAAAATGAATCAGAAAACATAAATAAAAATATTTTTTGAATTATCGGACAGATATTCAAGAACAGAGGAAGTGGGAGGACATAAACTTGGTGAGCATCTTACTGAGCATGCATACACAAATGACAAATCGAAACCAAAACATCTGTCAAGAACACTGCTAGTCTGCTACTACTAGAACAGTAACAGTTTCATACGAATGTTCTTTATTTATCGATGACCACCAGCACCAGCACCAGCAGGTCCGAAGCCGACTCCAAGTCCACCACCCGCACCTCCACCAGCACCACCCTTCGACGTCGGTGGAGGTCCAGGGCAGGACGGGCGGTGGCAGCAGGCGCAGCAGGGTTTGTAGCAGAAGTCGAAATCACGCCAGGCTATGCATTTAGCAGCACACCTGAGGCAGCAATCGTTCACATCTTTTGCGCCGCAGGTCACTTGTATTGCTACCGCCACAATTACCAGCAGAATCATCACCTTCTTTTCCATAGTTATATAATTTTACAAACTTTGTTGTTTCAAGTACATGCTCACTGATCCTTTATAAAGAGCGTTGAAGCACTCGCGGTAATTAACAGAAGATCAAGGCCTTAATTAAATTGTTTGTGTTGATAAGTAATAACGCTCATATTAAGACTCCTTTATAAATTTCTGGATCCGTCATTGATGATAAATTATCACATAGGAAAATCAAAACCGCCATGAGATATAATGTCAACATCAATAACAAACAAAATATTTGGATTTTAGACAAAAGATGACAATAAAGCTATAAAATCACCGCAAGAAATTATGTCAACATCGATAACAAACTAAATATTCGGATTTTAGACAAAAGACGGGATAATAATATAA
The DNA here is from genome assembly GCF_001625215.2 of Daucus carota subsp. sativus. Lineage (NCBI taxonomy): Eukaryota > Viridiplantae > Streptophyta > Magnoliopsida > Apiales > Apiaceae > Daucus > Daucus carota. The sequence continues at coordinate 31,789,110 of NC_030388.2, read as the reverse complement.
TATAAGCACTAGAAAGTTAAGCAGAACAAAGAGAACTACTACAAGTGAAGGAATGTTGTTAATAATATATGGGGATTAGGGAGTGGAATGTTTTTTCTGAATTATCAGTGGCCACCAGCTCCTCCTCCAAAACCAGCGCCGCCACCAAAGCCTGAACCACCTCCTGCACCTCCTCCTCCTCCGCCACCTAAGCCGCCTCCTGCGCCTGCACCAGCTCCGAAGCCTACTCCAAATCCAGCACCTGCACCTCCACCAACACCACCGCCCCCTCCTCCACCGAATCCACCACCTCCTCCTCCACCTAGTCCACCTCCAGCACCCCCGCCTGCGCCTGCTCCCCCTCCAAAGCCAGCTCCTGCACCACCACCAGCTCCACCTCCCCCACCAAGTCCCCCTCCTGCACCACCTCCGGCTCCTCCACCAAGTCCACCACCTGCTCCTGCCCCTCCACCTAATCCTCCACCACCTCCTGCACCTCCACCAAGTCCTCCACCACCTCCAGCTCCTCCACCGAGTCCACCACCACCTCCTGCCCCTCCACCGAGTCCACCACCACCTCCTGCCCCTCCACCGAGTCCACCACCACCTCCTGCCCCTCCACCGAGTCCACCACCACCTCCTGCCCCTCCACCGAGTCCTCCACCACCTCCAGCTCCTCCACCAAGCCCTCCCCCAGCACCTCCACCTAGTCCACCCCCGCCTCCTGCCCCTCCACCAAGCCCTCCTCCAGCACCTCCACCTAGTCCACCGCCGCCTCCTGCCCCTCCGCCAAGCCCTCCCCCAGCACCTCCACCAAGCCCTCCTCCTGCACCCCCACCAAGTCCACCACCACCACCTGCACCTCCACCAAGCCCTCCTCCTGCACCCCCACCAAGTCCACCACCACCACCTGCACCTCCACCACCTGCACCTCCACCAAGCCCACCACCCGCACCTCCACCAAGTCCACCCCCACCACCTACACCACCTCCCAACCCTCCACCAAACCCCCCACCTCTCCCATGCTTAAACCCTTTCCGATAAATCCCATGCCCTAAACCTCCCACAAAAGGCCCATGCCTCCGACCCAACAAATTCTTCTCCTCCTCAACTCCCTTCCCCACCACCCCTCCACTCAAAACCACCAAAATCCCCAAAACCACCACCGCAACCCTAAACCCCATATACATTCCTCAAACAAGTCCAAATACTCGCAACAAAAACAAATGTGTATATATTACTTGATCGATGAACAATGCAGACACCTCACACACCTTATATACTATCCCCAGATCAGGTAAACAAGGTGAAACCTGATGACAAGAAGCTTCTCAAACCAAAATACAACATTAAATCCACATGGTAGGCCCTGTAAATACTCAACTGTATTCATCTCTGGAGTAAATACATCCATCAATCTTCATCTTTCATTGGCCTTTTATTTATTCTCTCAACTGTCTTCTGACACACTACTCACCAAATGCATACTCACTCAAACTACCTCTGCTTTGTTTCATTGTCAACTTATGTTTATCCTTCTAGTTCTTCTAATTGTTCGATATATTAATAACCGGTGATAAATTAATATTCAAATATATATTTTCTAATATGACAGAAAAATAGTACCTCGGTCTTTTTTTAGTTATCCATTTTTTAGTTTTAAATGATTAAATTGATTATAATATATCCATGTTATATAACTGAAAAAATATTAAAAAATTATATCATTTTCAAATATACAATCTATATTAAAACGTAATTTTTAATTTGTTAAAATAATAAAAAAAACTATCATTATTCTTTTGATGCGAAAATGATTAATTTGACTATTAAAAATAAAGAATGGACAACTAAAAAAATCGAGGAAGAATGTTTAATATCGATAAATTATTGTTTAGGATAATTTTACCAAAACAGTGTGAGTTGTATAGTCACATAAAAATGTACAAATAGCGTGAGGAATGGAGTGAAATTGAATGAGATTTTGACTTTAGGGCAAAAACATGTACATCGATTGAAGAAGCTATATGTATGAACAAGTCAACCTTCATCAAAGTCTCCGCGTGAGCCATTTTTCTAAATGCTTCACTGATCTGCAGCTATGGTTGCAACTGTATATTGTACACGTAAAACTAGAGTCTTACATGCATGTGTGTTGATTTCTTGAATCCACGTCTTTAATGTGCCTTTCTGTCTTGTGTATATACACGTAAATAATCGGATTTAATGTATTTTTAACCGAAATCAATATTTTTGAATTATATGATCTTAATTTTATTATTTTGAAAAGCAAGATATAAAATGATAACCGAACTTTTTTTCTTTTTATATTTTAGTGGTCAAAATTTTAAATTCATCAATGGTGGTGAGATTTTGTTTTTGTGTTAAAAAGAATTGTGGAGGGCTATTTTTGTGAGAAAAACTAATCGTCAAAAAAATAGTTCTTACCCAACTATCTATAAATTAAAGTTAATTTATGATCATCATATTACAAATTTGAATTTTAGACCATCAAAAAGAGAAAATGGATAAAATTTGGTCACCGACATATATTTTATTCATATTTTTTAACAAGAATAATATATATATGTATCACTCGGAAACAGGATATCGAGATATTCCGGAATTCAACATCCAACCTCCATTTGGACCAAACAAAATTAGTAAATCATAAATAATTTAGTATAATTTTTAACCTCTCGCAGAATCGAGACGCTTCGGCGTTGGAGGCGGTTTGGTGCAAGAAGCTGGGTCGTCGCAACACTTACAACATGGTTTGAAGCAAATATCAGGATTACGCCAGCCAATACATTTAACGCCGCACAGGATGTAACATTTGTCTTTGTCGTCGGCGGAGCTCTTGCATGTCATCTGTGCTGCTGCTACTACAATTACAAGCAGAATCAGAGTTTTCCTTTCCATTGTTTTACTAATCTACAACCTTATTAAATTATCAAACTTTTTCTTAAATTCTGTTTGCTATTGTTAAGCTACTTGATTATGCAATTACATTCTCAAAGATCGTTTATAAAGAGGGCAGAGGCACTTGTAATTAATAAAGGATACGTTTATAGTTATAATCATAACACCATAATTAAGTGGCCCGTTTGTGTTAATAAACCCCATATTAAATGCTTAGAGGCTAATATCTCAGTTTTAAAAATAAATAATGTAGCTATGTGGTCAATAGACTTTAAATTGTGTGACCGAAGTCAACGAGCTCATCTAATTTGGGATGGAAGGAGTATTACTCTAAATCATTGTTTTACAAATTTCAGATCTATTAAAAAAATTATGATTCTTTTAAAAAAAAATATTCTGTCAATCGATTATACTTTGATTTAACTAAAATATATTCTCTCCGTCCTATTTAATTTTGTACACGCACATTAATGTTCATAGTGTAACTTATTTATTATTTTTAAACTGCAAATATATATACTACTTGATCGATGAACAATGCACACACCACACACATGCACCTTATCTCTAGTTCTCTACATCAGGTAAACAAGGTGAAAACCTCATGACACGAAGCTTCTCAAACCAAAATACAACATTAAATCCACATGGTAGGGCCCGTAAAATTCTCAGTTGTATTGTCTCCGTATTGAAATATAAGTATTTTGACTTTTTGATGTATATTTAAATCTTTTGACCGTATAGTTAAAATCATATTTTTAAAATTTTTATTTTTAAATAAAAATATATGATTTATATTATAATTCGGAAAAATAAAATTTTGAAAATAATAATTTTAATTAAGCGGTCAAAAAACTTAAGAATATGTGTCAAAAAATCAAGCAATCAATATTTGAAAATAGAGGGAGTATTCATCTCAGGAGTAAATACACCAAACAATCTTCCTCTTTCATTGGGTTTTTTTTTTTAATAAAAGCGAACTTTAGGGCAAAAACAGGTACATCGGTTGATGAAGCTATATGTATGAACAAGTCAACCTTCATCAAAGTCTCCGCGTGAGCCATTTTTCTAAATGCTTCACTGATCTGCAGCTATGGTTGCAACTAGGGGTGAGCGTGGTTCGGTTCGGGGCGGTTTTAAGATAAAACCGGAACCGGAACCGTGAATTTTCGGTTTTTAAAATTAAAAACCGAAACCGCAACCGAACCGTCGGATCGGTTTCGGTTTCAAAAACCTCGGTTCGGTTTTAGTCGGTTCGGTTTCGGTTATAAAACCGCAAGAAATGAGAAAAAGGAAAAAAATTACGTATTAAATCTTTAAAAATTATTTTACAACATTAAAAATTATCTCTTTGTATCTTTAAGGTATTGGATCGATGAAAGAGTCCAAAGGTGAGTCTATGATTTTGATTGCATGTTTCGTACTACTCTTTTGAATAAAATCTAAGGTATGTAAAAAAAATCGAACCTAAATCAAGTATTCTCCGACCTATACCAAACTATAATCTAAATTTTATATATTACTTAATTACTGTTCATGATATATTTATATAAATATATGTATATATTATCTTGATACACACTTGTATATATGTACATGTGTAAATATATTTATATATTTATATTTATATATGTATTATAATTTATAAATAATATTTATTTATTTATTTTAAATAATCGGTTCGGTTCGGTTTATTTCGGTTCGGGTTTAATCTAAAACCGGAACCGCAACCATTAGAATCGGTTCGGTTTTTTAATTTGCGGTTTCGGTTCGGTGCGGTTTTATACGGTTCGGTTTTCATCGGTTTTTAACGGTTTCGGTTCGGTTTCGGTTTCAATTCGGTTTTTTGCTCACCCCTAGTTGCAACTGTATGTACACGTATTACTAAAGTCTTACCAGTGGCGGAACCAGAGGGGGGCTAGGGGATGCTAGAGCCCCCCCTAACCTCAAAAATATAATGTATATTTTTTTTTCAGCCCCCGCTGAATTTGTGATGTCCATATAATTTTATTAGCCCCGCTGAATTATAAATGTCATAGAGAGGGACTTAATATAAAAGAAGAAAAGAGAAGGAACCTAGTCTAAAGAGAGTCTAATTAACAAATACATTCAAACAAATACACTCAGAGCAACTAGATCATGCAAACTGTATGATGCATGCCGAGTAATTTGTACATTAGAAAAATAATATAAAATATAGTTAAGAGGGAAAATGTGCTCCTCATTGTTGAGTAAGCAAATAGAGCTCTTAAGTTCTTGAAGAGGTGCTAGGAAACATAGAGCTACTACTTTGTATTGGCTCTTTGGATCCTATAAATTAATTTTCAGATTTCAATAACTCAAAACTGGTCTGCCTTGCACAATTTTATCCAAAGGATTTCTCTTTACTAGACTTGGAGTTGTTGCCAAATCAGTTACATAATTTTATCTATGATATGAGAGCGGAGATTAATCTGGACTTCAAAATATAAGAAATCTTTTTGTCATGATGGTTAAAACACACTGCTTATCCCTAAATTTATCTTCTGGTTGAGTTAACTCTGATTTTACCGGTTGTCATTGCTACTGTTGAGAGAGTTTTTTTTGCTATAAAAACAATCAAGACTTATCAGCATAATAGGATAGAAGATGCATGACTGAATGATAGTATGATGATATATATTGAAAAAGCTATTTATGCAAGTATAGATGACGAAATATTTTTCAGCCCCCCCTAACATTTAGTCCTGGTTCCGCCACTGAGTCTTACATGCATGAGTGTTGATTTCTTGAATCTATGTCTTTAATGTACCCTTCTGTCTTATAGATAATTCATCCTTGTGTTAGCAGTCCACCCTCGGTTTCAAATTACATGTCCACTTTCAAAAAAATCTTGATTTCATTCGTCGGTCAGACCATAAACGAATAACATGTGCATATCAGTACTCTTGGAGAGGGCCATGACTTTGAAACTGATCTGAATCGCGAAAGAGTTTTCACAAAAATACTTGAAAAAATATGTGCCAATTTTTAGTCCTTTGATGAGAAGCTTGCACTGCATTTGCATCTGTTTCGGTGCAAGTAACAAAAATTAGGATTTATTTTAGGGCATTAAACTTTTTGTAGTAAATGACAACAGTTTAATGACAATTATTAAGGTATCTTTCGCTGTAGGAAATCTGGTTGTTTTTTTTGAAGTTTCAAAGACTGATTGTCATTGTCAATTGTAAAGGGTTTCATTCTTTAGTCTTCTTGCACGAGTCGAGCCAAGTCGATCCCTTATTCGTTTCAAAAAAAAGTCAGGGGTGTCGGATATTTAGTGGTATAAAGGAAATAGATGAGGATAAACGCTCTGAGTATACTATGTCTTTGACACAAGGCTATCACAGGGTTCTCTACAGAGACAATTTTGGCCTAGTTGAAGTTGTTTGTGATCGTCTCGAGCTAACTGTATTTTCCTTTGCTGAAGTTGGCTTACTGCGTTCAGATGTTTCTGTAGTTATCATACGCGTAGCTAGTAAGAATTCACTTGCCAATGTTATTCAATTACATTTCAGAAAAGGAAAATGCTTAGTACACAAACTTTATTCTTATACTCTGTTAACAAATACAAACAAAACATTCCTAGTTTGAAGAATACAAGCCAAGGCCAACGGCCATCCCCAACGCTAGAAAAAACACGACAAGTTTGATGATGAAGTGGTTATTTCCAGGTTTATTGGTAGTCGGAGGCAATTGAGGTGTCACAGTGTTTCGTTTTACTGATAATTGTGTTGGAGGAGCTCTCTTTTTCACCGGAGATGACAGGGGATCTATTTCCCCGACGTAATATTCATCTAACATCAATCTTGCTGCACTGCCATGACCCGCGCTCTCAAATTCTTCACTTGCATCTTCACCTATATTTATTGATCCAGGTTTAACAATCTGATTATCGACATATTACAATTTAAACAGGTCTACTTAGTCTCTGTTAAGTAGGCTTACAAGATCAAAGCGGAATCAGTAGAGATTTGACTCAATTACAGTTGATTAAGTTTTGAATTTTGATCAAGTTCATTACGTACCTGCAACTTGTAGCAGAACTTCATCACCTCCCGGATGATCATCCAAGAATTTCGTCACATCATAAGCCTATTTAATTATTTCCGTCATAAGAACTTCTGAGAACATATATTCAAAAAAACAAGGAATTTGACATCAAAGTGATTACCTTTGCGTTGATAATCACCCAACAATCTTTCGGGTTGTTATGCACAGAAACATCCGTAAAACTGAGGATTTTGTTGTCAGAGATCCCCATGGAACTTTGACACAGATTGTCAGAGAAATGTGGTCCTAATATCATTATGTATCAGATTAAATAGTTGTAATTTACAATTGGTGTCGAGAGAGACATCCCTGACGAGGTTAGATAACGGCATCTGCATTCTTAATTTAATCTGTACTAAAATACTAATAATGATCTTTGGCTGGCAAATCATGTACCTTTGTTTATTTTACATGTTTGCATCTTGTTGGAAATTTTTTATACCTTTTTCGTTTTAATGCTTCGAGTTGCAGTATTGTACTAATTTTCCGCGGAAATCCTAAATATTGCATTGTTTATTTATTTCGATCTGTGTTGAATGTTTCTGAAATACAAAATCGTTAGAGTTCCGAAATTTGATCTCTTCTGAGACCCTCTCTTATATAGAGGCCGTTTGGACAAGTTTAAAAGAAGTGACTTCTTACTTAAACTAAAAAAGTGGAGTAGAAGTGATAAGTAGAATTGAAACTTTTAAGTTGTTAAAGTGTTTTGTTAACTTTTACTTACATTTTTTTTTAGTATTTGGATAGTTTGACTTATAAGTTCGCGTAGTGTTTAGTATTTTAAAATTTTTTTTTTATAAAGTTTTTTTAGTGATAATTGATAATTTTTGGTAAGAAATTAAAATACAAAATAATAAAAACAGATATTTCTTTTAATTTTTTTTGAGGTACGTCGAGTCGATATATGGATTAAGTGTTTTTTTGTTTATTTCAGAATTTAAAATGCTATAGAGTGAGGCTAGGAAAGGGAAGGAAAGTCGCGGCAAGGGAGTATGCACTAAATAGATTTGTCTGTTAGCGATGATTAGAAAGTAAGAAGCGAGAAGTAGGAAAAAGAAGTAAGAAAACTGAACTTCTCACTTCCGGCTTTTTTGTCCACAAAAAGCGCTCCGGTTTTTTTCTCCAAACACGACTTCAGCTTCTAGAGTGGGCTTCTCCTTAAAAGAAGTCAATACTTCTTCTATCCAAACACCCCCATAGTGACCAGAGAGTGTATATTCTGTGCACGCCTTGTAAATAGACATAGTACATTTGCACAAGTATCAGAGTTTAATCTTCCAATTCCTAGTCGGCTGTAATAAGCAATTGTCTGCCTTATTTATGGGGTTTGATTTTTGTTTTAAGATTTTATGTTGCAACGTCCATGTTTACAATTTGTGGGTTAGCTTTCTCTGTTATTTCTATTTTTTGGTGAAAGTCTTACAAGTCAACAAACATATGGATTTCTAATCGAAAGGGGTGATTGATGCTTTGTATCAAAATATTATTGTCATAGTATACTTGGTGCTGAATCCTGTGTTTTCTTAATATTGTTATAATATATTTCTCTCTTACAATCAAATACCTGTCCATTTCCATAAGTTTTGGTTGTAGAACAAAAACTAAGATGAATAATATCCTAGAAAAGTCTCAGCATTTTTCGCATCTTGCATCTTACATCTTACAAAAGAAAGCCCATGACTCTAACATCAGAAGAATGTAATGGCACCTATGAACAAAAACTAAGATGATAAAACCTAGAAGCCAACAAAGGCTGAGACATGAATCCAAAAGCCAGCTAGCAACTACCCGCTTTCAAGCTTCAAATCCCATCAGCTTGAGCACATCATCAACTGTCATAAGATCATCAACTGTCATAAGATCATCCGAGTTCACGCCAACCTTGTTGTACCAAGTGAGCCTGGGCAGAATGACATCAAGTGATCATGGCCAAAACACATTCTAATGGAACTTGAAACTTAGACTTGAACTGAAACAAAAACACACTTGAAAATTAAACAACCCATAACCATCTCCTAAATAATAACGTTATAACAAAGCCAATTAACCCTGGTTTAAAAGGCATATCCTTCTTTCAAAAGGGGACACTAGGAGACGGGGATACATGACATAAGTTACTAGGTGGTTTAGGTATATCAACTCATTATAATTGGCATCATTATACTCTAGTTGATCGTTTCTGTAGTTTCTGAAGTTGAAATCCCGATGCTTCCAAGTGCATTCGGTGAGATGAGAATACGAGTTCTTCAAGAATTTAATCAACAAAGCCCCTTGAACCCATTTATCCCAAAAAAGATTTCCATGGCGGGTCGCCCTCATTCTCTGCTGCTTCATTTTCAGGGGTATTGAAACACAAAACATTCTGCAGAGGATCATGACCCTGCATCCTTTGCTTCCAGTCAAACGTGTACAACCCATCTTCACTGCAAGTTGACAGTGCATTATAAACAATCCATACATGATCAAGGGATTGTCCACAAATATACGACCACAATTTAACAAAAAAAAGTAGTAGGTCTCTCCAATGATATATATATATGGATTCCAAAGATGAGGTACTAGCATTGTTGATAATATTGTGCACCGGTAAAAAAAATATTGTGGACTGGTAAAAAAAAATATTGTGAATGGTAAAGAATTATATAATCTGAATATTAAAAATTTGTTTTCTGTGTTATCATTTTGGTATTGAACATTCTAATCAAGATGGACATGACTTGTTTATTAGTGAATGATTTAAATGTTAAAAAAGATAAAATGGACATAACATTTAATGGAATCAGTCAAAATGTCGTATAAGAAAAATCGAATAAATGAAGACCAAATTTTGAAAAATGGACTAATTTAAATGCAAAAAATTGAAAAAAGTTATATATAAAATCGATTTTAGAGTTGATTTAGCATAACCAATTCAGCACTTTAGCGCAAATCGATTAATTGTTGTTACAAAATGTTATGTGCGACTCATTTACTTTGAGAGCTGGATCCACCACTAGTCGTATTCATCAGTTTTTATGAGCTTATGATCTTAACATTTGCAGAAATGACAACGAGATAATTATCAATCAAATGAATATGATCTTCTTCCTTTAGATCAACAAAAGCTTATATGATTCCACGAGCAAGACTTCTTGCCCAAGCTTATAAGCTTATGGAACAATCTTCTCATGCTCTGAACTCGAAAATGCAACCTTTATCAGACTAGTCATTTTGGATGACTAGTCATTTTGGATGACATATATTCCCGCAAAATGCATGTGTACTGCAGAACCAAATGTGCAAAATTGAGATATTCACTTAATTGTTGCACCGAGTGGTAAAAATCATCTGCTACAATAGATGATGGAACATCCGCTATTATCGGATGTGAAATACCCTCGAAATTGATGTGTTAGGAAATGAGGATCCACGCTAAAAGACACCGCCACAAACTTACACATCATTAGGATCATGATCGGATCCAGAGTCAGAGGCATCATGAAAATTGCATATCAGTGTCAATCTCGTTGTTAGGATCAATACAGGAGCCGCAATAGCATCATGAAACGCATGATTTCTACTCTTGCTTTTCTTGACTTTAGCCATTTTTTTTTCCCAGCTATTTATATTTTCTAAATTTGTGTAGGTTTGTGTGGACAAATTATAAGAATAACAACCAATTATCATATATATTCTCTTCACATACATATAATCAAGGATATACTTTTGAGGTTTCTGTACAACAACAGAGTAGATAGAGTTTTGTCGTTTTAGCATGCTGAAAGTTTCCGAGCAAGGAGCACACAAAACTCAAATAAGAAAACTTGTTTATAAAAAATGGATAAAATTGGGATGGAAGCCTAGAAGGCTTTTTTTTGTGCTAATTTTAGGAATTTCGGGAGTAATTTGCGACAGAATACTCTCGAACCAGCTAGAATTTATCATGATTTCAGGGATTTCTTTTATGATTTTCAGCATCCATATGCTACATGAATTGAATTTACTTTTATGTTTCGTAACTCGTCGAATTGATTAAATTTCTGATTATTTGATTAATCATCAAATTAATTCTCAACCTATTTAATTAATTTTCGATTAATTTTATTCATGTCTTCACCCATTAAATATGATTCTTACTCTTTTTACGAACTAATTAAATTTTTGATTATTTAATTAATCAACCAATTAATTCTCTCAATCAATTTAATTAATTTATATTCACCGATTAATATGATTCCCACATTTTTCGGTGCTTTTATAAACATGCCAGATTATATCAGAGACAAGCTTGTAGCAGGAGAATATTGAAATTCTTAAAAAGATTGTGACCAGAGTGTTTGTATTTTTTTTCTTTTTTTTGACAAATATTGCCATGTTGCTACAACTTTATAGACATGATATCTACCTAGAAGATAGATGGGCTTTGAGCTCGCCTAATATTTACAAAACAAAACAGGGCTGTTGCGATGGATGTTAAATTGGATTTCTGTATGATCAGCCCATTCAGAACCAGCTTGTAATGAAGAACTTGTATTTGGGCCCCAGACCCTCAAATTTTCGATTATTCTCTTCAACTCAAATGACCATCAGTGGTAGCTTGTACTTATTGAGCTTGTTGGTGATTAGTTAATGGGCTTTTCGAAGGAGAATGGGCTTGCAATTTGCTCAGAACTTGGTGGATTACACGGTCTATTTAGGTGTCTGCGTATATGGGCAATAATTTATTTATATTTTAGGTAAATTTACGTTTTATTTTGTATTATATGATAAATAGTATTTAGAATATTGTGGTACATGAATAATGCACATCATAATTTAGACACACTTTTATCTATAGTGGTATGTGTTGTAAAAAGCGAAAATCGGACTTAATCGGTGAAGTTACGGAATAAAGATTAATCGGGGATTAATTGAATTGATCGGGGATTAATCGGATTGATCAATGATTAATCGGAGATTTAATCAGTTCGGCAAGCTACGGAACATGGATTAATTGGTGATTAATCGTGATTAATCACCGACTTTTAGAACAGATAGTGGTGCATATTATAATTAAGATTAGTTATACTTCAAAAAAACATAAGATTACTTATTACTTAAAATATTAATATATGAATAAAATATTACTTGGGATATTCTCGTAAAAACATTGATGAAATTATAAGATTAAAATAGGATTGACACATGACAAATTTACATTGTTATATTTTCAAAACTATTTTTCTATGATTTCCTTATTTTTCTAAAAATAAAAAATAAAAAATACGCTTTCATAATTTGTATATGTATTGCACAGTAGAAAGTCCAGGGTTTCCAAATCGGAGCTTGCCCAACCTCCAAGAAACAAAAATAAAAACCCCAAAACTAAAATCTAATTTTATTATCTCCACTTCTTCACTTTCTTTCTCTACACTGCATCTTTGAAAACCCTAATTTCAAAGACCCCCAAATCGAATCGATTAATCAGATGGCGATGACGGTGAGCTCAGCGGGCGGATTGCTGGCGATGCTTAATGAGAATCATCCGACTCTGAAGCTCCACGCTCTCACCAATTTGAATGCGTTTGTGGATTACTTCTGGCCCGAGATCTCGACTAGCGTTCCCATTATGTATGTTTGTGTGTGTAATTTTGTGTGTGTTCGTAATATTGGTTGACTAATTGGATGAATGTGTGTTGAATTGTGATTGGCTGATTGTGTTAGTATATGTAACTGTTGGGGAGAGAGAGATAGAAAGAGAGAGAGAGCTACAGAGAGAGAGGGAGAGAGTACAGGAACAGGTAGAGAGAGAGAGATCGTGGCCTGAGGAGTTGTGTGGAGTTTTGTGATGTATGGATTTAATTGATTGATCATGTTGGTGTGTAATGGGGCTTTAGGAATTGGGGTTGAGGTGTATGATTTGAACTGAAAAATTTGCTCTTTTTGTTGTTTTCAACTTGATGAATCTTTTGAATTGTTAAATTAAGTTGTAAACTTGTGGATATATCTAGTGAATAGATGTTTTCTACTGAATCTTTGATGATGGAACCTAAAACTGGGATTTATTGAAGTAATTTTTAACAGTAGGAATTTTGTGCAAAAATGAGAAACTGGAAATTACTAGTGCTAAGAGCTGATGTGCTACTTATTGGATCAACGTTATGTCTTGGTAGCTCCGATTAGAAACATTATTGTGCAAAAACATATACATTGCTGAGTTTGGTTTGTTATAGCTGAATTGAAGTATTTTATAAAACACGAAGTCTTTAAATTGAGTTGTATTATCAGTATCTTATGAGCGTACAGCCATATTTGCTGTCGTAATGAGAGAAGAGATTTCAAATTTCAAATATTTGCTTGATAATAATTTTAAGTTAGTGGTAATATAGTTCTTTAATGTTAAATTTCTCATTATTTGTTTGGTACAGAGAAAGTTTGTATGAAGATGAGGAATTTGATCAGAGACAACTGGCCGCGTTACTTGTGTCAAAGGTATTATCGATTCTGCTTCTCATACTTTAGTCCCCCTCCCCCTCTCCGTGAGTTCTAGCCTCTTTATCTATCTCATCTTGACAGTCAAGTCAACATATTGATATATTGGGTTTTCCAGTACTAGACTATAGGGAAAGGCTAAAAGCATAATACTTAGTTAGTCGTTAAAAATGTCCATTTTGGTTTTCTAAAGCAACTCAGCTTTGAATTACTTTGAATGCAATCAATGCAATTCTTTTGTTTTTTGGGTTTGGCTATACTTATATGTAGCCAGCCATGCTAGCTCCACATGAGAGCAGTTTAGAAAAAGGCTTGTCATTGCTATGCTTTATAACCTATGAGAAGCAGAATCCACTCTGCTCTTTTCCCCCTCCGTAAATAAAAGGAATACTAGTTCAAACAGAAACATTTGGTGTAATGTAGACTCTGTTATGTTGTAGATAAGAAAAATATATAGAGAAAAGTATAAAAGACGAGCATTGAGCGAATGTTCTCAAATCTTGTTAAGATCATGATATGGAGTATGACTAAAAGCATATATTATATTTCTTACATCATGATGACTTTCTCAGACATATGCTTCTTGTTTTGCTTCTTTTTTTCATTTTTCTGCAGGTCTTTTATTACTTGGGTGAATTGAATGACTCTCTATCATATGCTCTTGGAGCTGGTCCTCTGTTTGATGTCTCAGAGGATTCAGATTATGTTCACACACTTTTAGGTACTTCACTTGTAGAATTGAAAAATAATTATTTGCAATAGTTAAAAATATATACTAGCCTGTAACTCAGATTTTTTTAAATTGGGTTAAATGTAATATTCTGTTGAAAACTTTGTTTCTCAGCCAAAGCTATAGATGAATATGCCAGTCTTAAAACCAAAGCTGCAGAGTCTAATAAGGCAGCAGACATTGATCCTAGGCTGGAGGCAATAGTTGAGCGGATGCTTGATAAGTATGAAGACTACATATAACTTTGTTCTTGCTCTATGGATTTCATATAGCTTACTGGTTGCTTTCGACAGGTGTATATTGGATGGTAGATATCAACAGGCTATTGGAATGGCAATTGAATGCCGAAGATTGGATAAGCTTGAAGAAGCAATTACAAAGAGTGACAATGTTCATGCAACCTTATCATACTGCAGCAATGTATCCCACTTGTTTGTCAATCGCAGAGAATACAGGCATGAGGTAAAATAAATATCCGTAAAAGTTTTTCTTTGTAGGCTACCACATTGTTGTTTGTCAAGTTAAGCGTTGTTAGTTGTTACTAACTATATCTTGTCCCAGATATGGTATTAACTGTTTTATAGAGTTCTTTTGATAGCTAAATGATCTAATCCCAACCTTTTTAATAAAAGCTGACCACTGCAAAGAATCTATTTAATAGATTAACAACTGAACATGTTAAGTAGTAGCAGTTAATGATAATTTATATATTTATGTGTGTGTGTGTACACAATGTCATGAAGCCATTATATAACACCATATATTACCTGGTTTGGGAGATTTATTAGTTAGATTATGAGTGATTTGTTTTGACTTGATACAGAACTTAACCAGAGTCTGTTGGCAGTATCAGATCTTTCAAAAATATAGGTTCTGTTGGCAGGCTTTTGTACTATGGTACATATATAGTTGATTATTTCAGAGTCTGTTTTTAATGCTACTAAATCATTTGCCTTCCATAGATTTATTCCAAATTTTAGAATAGATAATATATTATTTATACAATCATGAATTTCGAACAATGATCAAGTTGTTACAGTTATTTTCCTGTTAAAATTTTTCAATGAGAAATGATATATATATTTTCGAGTACATATGAAGCTAAAATTTTCTATTTGCCTTTAGGTACTTGGTCTTCTTGTAGATGTTTTCAAGAAGCTGCCATCTCCAGATTATCTGAGCATCTGCCAGTGCCTGATGTTTTTGGATGAGCCGGTGGGCGTTGCTGGCATATTGGAAAAACTTATACGATCTGAAAAAGAGGATGATGCTTTACTGGCATTTCAAATAGCTTTTGACCTTATTGAGAATGAACACCAAGCTTTTCTATTGAATGTGAGAGACCGGCTCACACAGCCTAAATATCTACCCGCAGAACCTGTTCAACCAGTATCCACTGAAACAGAATCTGCTCAAGATGCAAATGCTGCTACGACTGAGGATGTTCAGATGGCTGATGGGACTCAAGCTGTTTCTGAAGCTGTTCCTGCGAGTGTACCTGTTGTTGATCCAAAAGAAGCAACATATGCTGAGAGGCTGACAAAACTTAAAGGGATTTTGTCTGGAGAGACTTCTATACAGTTGACTCTGCAGTTCTTATACAGCCATAATAAGTGAGATAGTAATTTATTTCCCGAACTACTTTATGATAGTATAATTACGTGCATTTGACAGAAGTTTCTTACTGCATTTTTGAAATTGAATACAGGTCGGATCTTCTAATTCTTAAGACTATAAAACAGTCAGTTGAGATGAGAAACAGTGTTTGCCATAGTGCAACAATCTATGCTAATGCAATTATGCATGCTGGAACAACCGTTGATACATTTCTGAGGGAGAATCTGGTAATTTACAACTGCACATGCATTTTACTTGTTTGCACTGTTTCATAAATTATATATGGCTTTTAAGCATAAATTACCTTGCACAAACTATCAGGACTGGCTGAGCAGGGCAACAAACTGGGCCAAATTTAGTGCTACAGCAGGGCTTGGGGTCATTCACAGAGGTCACTTGCAACAGGGAAGATCATTGATGGCTCCTTACTTGCCGCAGAGTGGTTCAGGTGGTGGTAGCCCATATTCCGAAGGTGGAGCCCTGTATGCTCTTGGTCTGATTCATGCAAACCACGGAGAAGGCATCAAACAATTTTTGCGTCAGAGCTTAAGTAGTACTAATGTTGAGGTGGTTGTTTTCTGTTGTTGAATTGAGAGGGCATCAAACAATATCTGTCATTGAATTTGCACTGCAATTATTTGTACTTAGCGAACTAAACGTGCAATTTTGGTTGTTGTAGGTTATCCAGCATGGTGCATGCTTAGGTCTTGGACTGGCAGCTCTAGGAACAGCTGACGAGGATGTGTTTGATGACATTAAAAATGTGCTTTATACTGACAGTGCTGTTGCTGGTGAAGCTGCCGGTATAAGTATGGGTTTGCTGATGGTTGGAACTGCTAGTGAGAAGGCAACTGAAATGCTTGCCTATGCACATGAGACTCAGCATGAGAAAATCATTAGGTAAATGTTATTCCTATAATGCCTTGTAATCTTTTTGTACCAGAATTGTGTCATCACCATTATATTGTCATTTTTTTTATGTAGGGGGTTGGCACTAGGGATAGCCCTCACTGTGTATGGAAGAGAAGAAGGGGCAGATACCTTGATTGAACAAATGACTCGGGATCAGGACCCTATAATTCGTTATGGTGGTATGTACGCCTTGGCATTAGCATATAGTGGAACAGCAAACAATAAAGCCATCCGCCAACTGCTACACTTCGCCGTATCAGATGTGAGTGATGATGTCAGGCGGACTGCTGTTCTTGCACTAGGATTTGTTCTTTATTCAGAACCAGAACAGGTCAGTTCTGTACAGATCTTGAGCTACAAAGATTGCACTAGGATTTGTCTTTAGGATTACTATACGTCTTCATGTGTGTTAACTGTCAAGAATTTATTTAAAGGTCTCATCTATATATTGCAGACCCCTCGAATCGTCTCCTTGCTATCTGAGTCTTACAATCCACATGTTAGATATGGTGCTGCTTTGGCAGTTGGCATCTCCTGTGCAGGCACTGGTATGAGTGAGGCAATATCTTTGTTAGAGCCACTAACATCAGATGTGGTTGATTTTGTTCGTCAAGGTGCTTTAATTGCAATGGCTATGGTAATGGTTCAGATCAGTGAAGCTAGTGATTCTCGTGTTGGAGCATTCAGGTCATGCAGTTTTTAATTTTTTTATGTATATATAATTTTGCATTGTATGAATTTCTGCTCAATTTTTCTGAGTGTATATTTTTTATTTAGACGGCAATTAGAGAAGATTATCTTGGATAAGCACGAAGATACTATGAGCAAGATGGGAGCCATTTTAGCCTCTGGAATCCTTGATGCCGGTGGAAGGAACGTCACCATAAAGTTGCTTTCTAAAACAAGACATGACAAAATTACTGCAGTAGTTGGTCTTGCAGTTTTTAGCCAGTTCTGGTATTGGTATCCACTTATCTATTTCATTAGCTTGGCATTTTCGCCAACAGCCTTGATAGGGCTTAACTATGAACTGAAAGTACCTCGGTTTGAGTTCTTATCTCAAGCAAAACCATCATTGTTTGAGTATCCTCGGCCAACTACTGTTGCCACCACCACATCTGCTGTGAAATTGCCTACTGCGGTATTATCAACATCTGTAAAAGCAAAAGCCAGGGCAAGTAAGAAAGAGGCAGACCAGAAAGAAAAAGCTGAGAAGTCATCTGCAACAGAGTCAACTTCCGGGAAGGGCAAATCATCTGGCGACAAGGATGAGGATTCTATGCAGGTGATTTTTGTTTAATTAGTTTAGTATGAACTTCCATTTCTAGAAATTGGTGGTCCTAAATACGACATCCTACTTTGGTTTCAACCTTTATCGACATACGTTATTCTGGCAGGTTGATAGTCCTGTGGAGAAGAAAGCCGAACCAGAGCCATCATTTGAAATTTTGATCAACCCTGCTAGGGTGGTTCCTGCTCAAGAGAAGTTTATAAAGTTCCTTGAAGACAGCCGATACATACCAGTAAAATCGGCAGCCTCGGGTTTTGTTCTTTTGAAAGACTTGCGACCATCTGAGCCTGAATTTTTATCTCTAATTGATGCTCCCTCATCAACCGCCTCGACTGGTGGCGCTTCTGCAACTGCACAACAAGGATCAGCAGCATCAATGGCGGTTGACGAGGAACCTCAACCACCACAGGCTTTCGAATATACTTCTTAATCAGCTGTCCACATTTCCAGTTTGGCCCTTGTCTGTTATAGATGGTGCTTTAAGGTTCGATAAAGTTGAAACAATTTCAAGCATCATTCTTCCCAAACCACGACGATATGTTGGCTATGGGCACTCCGGTGTATTTCTCCGTTCTAATTTGTTAATGCATTGACTAAGCTCGGTTAAGACTCGGTGGACTGTAATATGCTGTTATCTGTAGCAAGGTTCTCTTCGATTAATCGCAAATTTGTAGTCCTTGAGAAACCTGAAGTGCATTCGCTCCCTTTTCTGTGTACGTCAGCTAGAAAAAAGATTTCATTCTAAGATTTGATCTTTTGTTTTCTTCTTTGTGAACTCCATTTTTGACAGTTCTCATGTTTTCTTTGTACTCTGGGTATCCTATCATGATTACTCTGATAATCATTTCGTATTTCGAGTGATAATTACAGGACCGTCCCCGGTAAATATCTTGTCGGTCAATCATTGACAGAACTGGAGAAAATATTAAATTATAGCATCCACAAGTACAAAATCATCTACCCATATATGGAAGCTGGCAAAAATCTATTTTAAAAAATATTTTGCCCAGTCCCAGAAAAACTTCTCGTACTTAATTTTTTTTGTTGTATAAAAATATAAAATTCATATTTTTTCCGAACAAATTGAAATACGAAATATGTAAGACTTTTTTTTCACGCATCTTAATATGCTGTACTTGAAAATAATATTCATAATTTTCGTTTTATATAAAAATATTAAATTTGTAATTTTAGAAAAAGCAATTGAGAAATAATACTTGCAAGTACTTTCGAATTTATTAAAATGCGAGACATAGGGCTGTTCGGCTAAACTTATTTTTCAGAAATAAAAATTTGTTTCTGGAAAAAATATATAAAACTCTGCTACCTTTTTTCTGGAAAAACCCTTATTTTTAAATAACGAATATTAAACAACTCTTTAACATTTGCATCCAAAAAATATTTAAAAATATATATATTTTAAATAAATAAGGGCTTATTTACGCAATGGTGACGTTGCCAAACATGCCCATAATCCAAAAATCATTTTATTGGGAAGGGATGGAACATAAAATAAATGGGTGGTGGGTCTTGAATTCTTGATAATATTGAGGCTCTAAAGTCACATGCATGCAAAGATTAAAGTAAACCCAGTTATTCAACATTCAAGTTCAAACATTCAAATCTAATCTACTTATTCATCAACTTCATGAAAAGCAATAGCGGTAAAGTTGAGGCAGAGCGTTGCTGGCCTGTGACACACATTAATAAAAAGGTGGTGAAAATGTGATGAGCTTAATTATTCTTACTGGCTCCTCTATTTTTCTCTATTTATATTGTAAATACACAAACACAAAGGAAAAGTCAAGGCCTGATCAAACAACACAGCTGCCTTGATTAGCAAACAAAAAAACACATTGCTGCTTTGCTCTGTTTTTACAGGCCATTTCACCTTATTCAACCATTTCCTGGCCACAAACACATGTATTTTTGTCTCTTTGAATATACCGGAACCCCACCTCATACAATCTTTCCTCGAGGTAAGGAACGAGATTTATGATTTTTTCTGTTCAGTCGGGACTTCAGCCTGTATCAGAACGGTTTTTACTACAGTTATCATCGAGTTAATTTATATGATGCAATTCTATGCTATTCTAAGCTCATATTATTGATTTTTCATTTTTCAAGTTATAATAAAATTTACGATTTTTTTATGAATCGGGACTTCGACCTGTGTTGGGGACATTTTTTCGGATTTTCATCATGGATATCGTCAATCTAATTTATATGATGCAACCATCCGTTCTGAGCTGATATTATTGATTTTTCAAGATCAGCCGATTTGTGATATGTTTGTATTATTTTTATTTTGTATTAGTAGGTGGACCAAAGTGTAAGATATCATCAAACATTTGTCTTTTCCAAAAGTCAATTTTTAGTGGAAACTTCTTGTGCACATATATGGAGAAAGATGGGAGATCTTGTCTATTAGGCCTTCAAGTTCTTGAAGAAAACATTTTTATTTACCATTTATGAAATATCAGTTATGTTGTTTTACTCAGAACTTGACCTCATGCAGGCCTCTTTACCAGCAAGCAATTTTCTCTGTTCAAATCATCAGCATCAACCCTTGATGGAGAATCGAAGGAGCGAAGGCCCGGGTGGAGATGATAACAATCAAATGGTTGATTATATGCTTAACAATAATGCACAACAGCAGCAACAAATGGCATCAGGCTTTGGTCCTTCTTCGAATTCTCTGAGCTTTGCTGATGTGATGCAGTTTGCTGATTTCGGGCCTAAGTTGGCCTTAAACCAATCAAAATCCTCAGCAGCAGAGGAGGATGAGAGGGAAGAAGATGGGATTGATCCGGTTTACTTCTTGAAGTTCCCCGTGTTGAATGATAAGTTGCAGGATGAGAATCATCCGCTAATGATGTTTCCTCAGGAAGGGCTTGTCGGAGATGAGGACGAGAGGTTTAAGAGGGGGAATGGGATGACTAGTGAAGAAAGTGGTAAGGCAAGGAAAATGATGGATCAAGAAGGAAGAATTGGGGAGAATGCATCATCTGTGCAACTTCAGTTCCTTGGAGAGGACGTCGAGAAGAACTCTCAGATGGGAGAAGCTGGCAAGAACAAGAAGAAGAGGCCGAGGACTACAAAAACTAGTGAAGAAGTTGAGAGCCAGAGAATGACTCACATTGCTGTTGAGAGAAACCGGAGGAAGCAGATGAATGAGCATCTTCGCGTATTGAGGTCTCTCATGCCTGGATCATACGTCCAAAGGGTATGATTTTACGTAGAAGTTAAACTGAGTACAAAATTTTGCACAAAATGACATGGTAATTGAGGTGAGACGTTTTAAATGGTGCTATTTATGTGAATACAGAGGGTCCATTCCAATCAAATCTTAACACACATGTCATTTTGTGAAAGATTTTGTACCCAGTTTTGTGCATGAAGCGTTTTCCTTACTATTTACCATTCGAGTTTATTGATTATGTATATAAATCATGACTTAAAGGGTGATCAAGCATCAATCATTGGAGGAGCCATCGAGTTCGTGAGAGAGCTGGAGCAACTCCTGCAATGCCTTGAATCCCAAAAGCGAAGAAGGCTTTATGGCGATGCACCACCACCACCGCGGCCTATTGGAGATTCAGCAAATCCAATGCAACAAACTCAAGTTCCACCACCACCACCACCATTCTTCAATCCTATGTCAGCATCAGCCTCAGATGATCCGCTGAAACTTGTCTCTGACTACGAGAACGGACTAATCAGAGAAGAGACCGCAGAGAGTAAGTCGTGCCTGGCAGACGTGGAAGTGAGGGTGCTCGGGTTCGATGCCATGATCAAGATTTTATGCAGGAGAAGTCCGGGTCAGCTTATTAAGACTATTGCTGCTCTAGAGGATCTGGAGCTCAATATCCTGCACACCAACATTACCACTATTGAACAAACCGTTCTCTATTCTTTCAACGTCAAGGTACGTAGAAAATAACAGTTGAAATATAGCATTAAGATCCATTTAGGCCTTTTTCTAACACTATGTTTTCGGTTTTCAAAAACAGTCTCTGATACCATGTCAGGAACCAGTCCATCTAAAATCTTAAATATATGATAATTGCAGGTAGCAAGCGAATCGAGTTTCACAGCGGAAGACATAGCGAATGCAGTGCAACAGATCTTCAGTTTCATACATGCAGACAGTGCTAACCTTTGAATCTGCAATGTCTCTGTAGCATATACACACATGACATGCACACACTTGTTTCAGAGCAGATTCTTTTACTGTTGTAAAAACACTCTGTTGGCTATATATTTATACGAATAAGTGAAAGCTGAAGATATTAATCCTTGTTTCGTGAGTTCACCAACTAAGTCTGATTTCCGTTTTTTACGACACTGGTCTACGTGTACATGGTACATGCAATGTTCATAGACATTTATGAATGATGAGTTAGGTCAACGCAACTTGATAGATTTGGATTTTACATGGAGTTGACTTGTCAGATTGATTGTAGGGCTTGGTGGTATTCGACTACAAAGATGAGATCTTTCTGAATTCATGGAGGGGCAGGGCCATATTGACCTCTGAGTCCTGTATGCTAGTAATTATTAGCATTCCCCACACTCCCAACTCACAAAGGGGCCGTTTGGGTGAGCTTAAAATAAGTGCTTCTTGCTTAAAATAAAAAAGTGAAGTAGAAGTTAGAAGTTAGTTAAGGCTTATAAGTGATAAAAGTGTTTGGGAAAAAAGTAGAAGTCGTGAAACAAAAGCTAGGAATCGTAGCTTTTTATAAGTGCTTCTCGACTTTTTACACAAACGGTACGAATAAGTGCTTCTAACTTAAAAGTCCAGAAGCGGGGCTTAAAAGCCCCGCCAAACACCCACAAAATGAAGTCATTGTTATTTATATATTCGAAATAATTCTCTTCATGAATATATATCTTAAAGCTGTGAACAGTACTTTCACCTTCTGTTAGGGGTGGCAATATTGGACCCAACCCAACAACCCGACACGAATTCCACCCGTAAAATACGAATTCGGTTGGAGTTTTTCGGGTTTGGGTCGAATTCGGGTTGACCCAAAATCAACCCGAAAAAAACAGGTCATTTTCGGATTGAATTCGGGTTACCCGAAATTGACCCGAAAATTAGTATATAATATAAATATTATATATATTTATATAAAATACATATATTTTATGTTATTTTTGTAATATTTATTACTTAAATTTAATAAAAAAACTATTTAATTTAATATAAATTAATTTATTTGAATTAAAATTAATATATATTAATTATTTCAAAAATATATTTATTAATAAATATTATTTTCGGGTCGGGTTCGGGTTACCCGCGGGTAGAGCGGGTCGGGTTCGGGTTGGGTATTCTGACCTATTAAAATTTCGGGTCGAGTTCGGGCTGGGTAAAAATTGCGAGCCCTACCTTCTGTACAGTTCACTTCATTTAAATTCTACCACCTAAAACCCTTATCTAAAATTATTAATACATACTAAAAAAAAAGAATAAAATTTATTTTTAAAAAAACAACTCCAATAGTACATCTCCTTAATTTGTTACTTTTGTACCTGTTATTATTTATAAAGATATCTTATCTTATTCAGAATTCAACTCAATAATTATAATTAATAATATATTCGAATTCAAAGTTTTATTAGTATAAATCTAAGTATATATCTAAGTTAGTATAGAAGGTACAAAATTTGGATTCTATATACATACGTAAGACGTAGAACAAAAATTTGGATTTTCCTATAATTTGGCGTTTGACGAAAAAAATAATTCACTTTTTTCTTGTTGGTAGAGGCCTCTTAACGTGATATATTCTATTTATAACAACTTAGAATAATAGTAATAGCGTATTTTTTTAAAATATAACTAACACCATCCAATTAAAAATCTTTCCCTGCTATGCTCTAATAGTCATTCTGTTCGATCTACTACCGTAAGGTAAAATTATCATCTTAATACAAGATCTTTGTAAAACTAGTAACTGCCAAAATATTACAGTGCAACTGATTTAGAGCTGTTCTGTAAAGGTTAATGCACAAAATTAATTGCACTAATAAAAGTTTACCCCATAATAATATTTCATGTTACAATTATGTTTTTCTGATAATCACATCTTCTTTTTAACCCTGAATATCAGCATTACATGTTAAGCACATTTTTAATGGTAGATTTGCCAAAACCTAAAACTATTGTAGTAATTACTTTTGCAAAGTGTACTCCAACATGGGAAGAAATCAAAGAAAATAAGAGCAAAAAGATAAATGCAAATCAATTTGGAGAAAAAATCAAGTAAAAACTGAAAACTAGATAGTAACTGCAATTTTTTTAATGCATTACTATGTTTAAGATTTGTTTAATTCACTGAAACCCTATAAATAACAAAATTTATTCATCAAACAGCAAGCAACATCAAGCCTAAAGGATGTTGTTTGGTGACTGTTTGATGTATAATTTTTGGATTCTGATCTTCATGGGGATCACTGTGATAAATGGGAAAGCAGAAACAGTTGACAGAGCTGCAGCAAGTTATTCACAGACAATTTTTGTTGATCAATCCGGTCGCGGTAATTTTAAGAATATACAAGCAGCAATCGATTCTGTTTCATCGAATAACCAGAATTGGGTTCGTATATACGTCGAGCCTGGAGTTTACAGGTAGTCGGGGTCGTTTGGCTTAACTTTTTTTTTTTTGTTAACGATGACCTCTTGGTCAGATGGTATCGTATCGCTAATATTTTGTTTGTTATAATTTTATGTAATTTTATTTATGACATGAAGAGAACAAATTACGGTTCCCCGGGAGAAACAATTTATATACCTAGCAGGGAAAGGAAAATGGAAGACTAGTGTAGTTTGGGGAGCCTGTCAAGAACTCGACACCAGCGCTACCTTTAGCGTTTTCGCGGATAATTTTGTTGCTCGGGACATAAGTTTTGTGGTAATTAATTCAATTGTGTGTGTTGTTTAATAAGTTTTTATTTGATAATTTGGATGGTTGGTAATTATACGCGAATTTTGACAGAATTCTTGCAACTACCCCTGGAATCCGAGCATGTCCCGAACTCCAGCAGTGGCAGGACGGGTTCAGGGAGACAAAAATAGCTTCTACAATTGTGGTTTCGTTGGATTACAAGACACTCTATGGGATTCTTTAGGCCGACATTATTTTTCTCGTTGTTCTATTGTTGGCGCTGTTGATTTTATTTTTGGCGCTGCACAATCTATGTACGAGGTACAATATTTATTTCACTTTCTTGTTAACTGAAGGTCGTGCTTGATGTAATGCTAGATTACTTATTTATTTATACTATTTTGTTGATGGCTTAAATAATTTTATGTTTCCATATGCAGGGATGTACATTGTTGTTTAATGGAACGGCTCTAGCAGGGCCAGGATACATAACAGCACAAGCAAGAGGTAGTGCAGATGATCCGAGTGGCTTCGTGTTCAAAAATTGTGTCGTCGATGGCACTGGATGGACTTACCTGGGAAGAGCCTGGAGACCATATGCCAGAGTCATATTTTCCAGCTCTACATTCTCCAATATCATTGTTCCGACTGGTTGGGATTCGTGGTATACTCGCCATGATCAACTGTAAGTCAATTCGATACTCAAGTTAAATAGGCTTTTTGTTAAGTGACAAATTCGCCCAAAATCTCGAGATGTTGGAAGGAGGGCTCGTCATGCTCATATTATATTCTAGCATTCCCCTCACTCGAAAGCTCATTTTTGGATCGAGAGTGACCAATTCTCCCAAAACCTCGAAATATTAGGAGGAAAGTTTATCATGATCACGGTCTTTGCTTTGCGGAAACAAATTCTTTAGTACTTTTAGTAGAACTCATATATGTGTTTATTCTATCTTGGGCCCCTACGGTGACCGAACCAAGGAGGGGCTAGCCAGTGCTCGAGCCCGGCTAAATTCCAAAATTAATAGAGTTTTCCATTCAAATCCTATTTTTTAGTTAAAAATCACCTAGAAAATCATATTAAGCCGCGAATATCTAAGATTAGCGCCAATTGTTTTCTAATCATGGTTGTGCCATTGTTTAGACCTACATTCAGTATGTTTGGCTTGGTTTGGTATACGAACTCAATTTTTTTCGGAAATGTCAATGCAGGAATCAATTAACGTTTGTCGAGGATCTCTGTCACGGACCGGGATCAGACAACAGAAATCGGATCAAATGGGAGAACCAGTTAAATCAGGAACAACTGCAGCAACTCACCAGCATTTCTTTCATTGATAATGAAGGATGGATTGGTCGCCAGCCTTTCAACATGCTGGCTCATTAGCACCATTCAGACTTGTTTATACATTTTGTGATCACATCTTTTTGTTTTCAGGCTTGTGAACAACTGGTTTACCTTTGGATGCCTGGTTAAGTAATTTTTGTACAATTTTGAGACAATCTTGTATATGGAACAAGTTTTATAATACATGTATCCCCTCAATGAGTGGATTTGGATTCCTCTCATTTGTTTGTCATGCATATTTTTTTATTTTTATTTAGCAAAAAAAAAAAGAAATTTTTGTTATTTTATTACTCCCTTTATACTGCACATCCATTACTTTGAGACTTCTCTAAAATATAATTTCATAGATTTTTTCTCGTGAATGCTTTCCGAAAAAACCAAAATGACCGATACTCCCTCCGTCCGACTAGATTATTTACGTTACTTTTTGACACGCATATTAAGACTCCTACAAACGATACTTACATTATATTTATTTTTTTTAAAAAAATACTGAAAAAAGTTGAAGTTTAAACTTCTATTAAAAAAAATCAAAAATATGTTATAAAATTATATTTTACGAGAACCTCAAGATGCGTGAAAACAGTGTACAACTTCTTGGCAGGACGGAGAGAATATTAATTATTGTAGTCTTTAGATGTCTCATGTATGAGGTATGTACACAACAACACAAGTACTTAACCACGCTGCTTCTGTATTTCCCTGTCTGAAGACCAAAAAGTACAATTTAGACAGCAAAAACCATTTTTCTTTATTTCTTTTTTCCCTGTATTTCTATTTCCAAGGTGAAGAAAAATAGCATGTACTCCTCCGTTCACTCACTGCCACTGGATGGTCATGCTGAGTTTCACAGCTCGGTTGATGGGTCGGGTCCGGGTTCGGATCCTTGTCTGGTTCTCACTTCGGATCCTAAGCCAAGGCTGCGGTGGACTGGGGAGCTTCATGAAAGATTTGTTGATGCTGTCACTCAGCTTGGTGGCCCTGATAGTTAGTCTTCTTCATTTCTATATGTCTTTATACGTGCTTATGCTTTTTATTATTTTGCTATTTTGTGTGTATAAGTTTAGCTTCTTGAAGAGTAGTTCTTGATTTGTTAATGTTGATTTTAGAGTTTTAGAGGGTTTGGTTAAAAGGGTTGTTGAAATTATGTTTGATGATTTATCTTTTTGGTTAAAGCTCTGATCTTGGTTGTTCTTGATGGGGTTTGCGAATGGGTGATTAAATGTTTTGGCCTTGTGGGAAATGTTGAAATGCTCTATTTTAGTTGCGGAATTGTGAGAACTAATGATTCGAAATGACATGATTAGCATAAACAGAGTGCTGAATTATTGGTATTTTTTGTGCAAAACCTTTGGTTCTCACAGTTTGCTCCGGTTTTTCTTGTTCTCGACCAAATCCTTATACATAAGTCTTTAAGTTTAGTACTTCCGTTAGTCGTGATAATTCAAGTGGACTAATGTGGGTTTTAGCCGTTGAGGTTTTGTAAATTAATGGGGGAAGTTAAAATCAATCATGTGTGTTCTTGTTATTGATAACTACTGTATATGATTTTGTAGAGATGTGGACGGCTCATTATAAGATATGATTCATTTGGGTGTTTCTTATATCATTATTTTGGTAGGTTGCAACAACTTGACCCTTTGTTTATAGTTTGTTTATGTATGTATTTCGTATGGTTTAGGTTGGCCTAGGTTTTAGTAGCATGATGTTTGAACTAAGTTCCATATGGTTATTAAATTTATACAATGATTTTTTATGTTTTCTCTTTTATCTCGTAGTGGATAGCTGTTCTATGCTGTCATGTTCCATCATTCTTTGTCATGTTCCGTTTATTAAATTATTGATGTCTATTTAATGATATTCAGGCCTGTGTCTTAATTCTTAAAATTGTGGTGCTGTGTAAATTGTGAGCATAATTTTAATTACATAAAGTTTGACTGAGATAATAATGTTCATTTTTATCTTTTAATCCTTTCAATGTTGTGTACGTTGTAATAGTGAAGGCCGAAAAAATATGTTTGCCTTTCGTTATGATAGGTGCATGTTAAAATTTGGTAATCTTATATCTAATATATCTGCAATATGTGATTACCTTGCAGAAGCAACACCGAAAACGCTCATGAGGACGATGGGGGTCAAAGGTTTGACCCTTTATCATCTAAAATCGCATCTTCAGGTTGGGGTTTTTTTCATGATTTTGATTATCTTTTTCCATTTCTGTTGAGCTGTGAGAAAAAAACAATGCATAAATGTGAAAAGGAACAGACAGTGTGAGTGTGCTACATACTTGCATTCTGATAACGTTAAAAAGAATAACATGCAACTATGCAAGGAAAAAACAGGTGTCCTTGTCACTGTAAAAGGATGTAAATTTCTTACTTATGATCCTGATTGAAACCTTATATTACTTATTTATGCCTTCTGTGGAGTTGTTATGCCCCAATAAGAAACATAATACATTTAATGTCATACCTGCAGAAATTCCGGTTGGGAAAGCAATCTTGCAAGGATTTCACCGAAAATTCTAAAGATGGTATTAATTCTAATCTCAGAATTGCGTTAAAAGGTTCATCACCCTGTATATGTTGAGTTTACTCCATTTGCTTGATATAAACAAATAGGAATCTCCAAGCTCATGAACGGTCTTAATATAAGTACTTGAAATATCACATGCTGTCGGAGAGCCAAATGAAAAAGACTTCTCTAAACTATTAATAGAACACTGGCCAGCGTTACCATTCAAAGGCTTAGACAACTGATATAGGCCCCTGTTTGTGTATTGTATGCAAGAGAATGCATGCATGTGTAGTGCACAGTTACAAAACAGTAAGCTAATGAAGCTATGTTACTTCGAGTTAAAATGCTTGGTATGATGACCAACACATGGGAGTTCTCAAGTTCACTACTAAATTTTATCTTCGATTGCAGCATCATGCATTGCAGAGAGCCAGGACACGGGTTCATCTACATCAGCGTCATCAAGAATGATGGCACAAGATATAAATGAGTATGCTAAACATTTTAGACTTTTTATCAAAAATGCTCATCTAGGTGGCGGGTGGCCTATTAATTGTATGTTTTCTTATATATACAGTGGCTTCCAAGTCACCGAGGCTTTGCGAGTTCAAATGGAAGTTCAGAGAAGGCTGCATGACCAACTGGAGGTTAGTAGTGTGCCAGTTTGAATTGCAAAATATCGTCTTGATACTCTTTGAACATTCTCTTATGAAGAAGAAATTATAAACGAAAAATCTATACAGCAATTAGATTGGATATTGTCAGAATTTTTTAATTAAGTTTGTTATCTTGAGACTTAATAGTAGCCTTGAGTCTTGGAAGATGTTTGTATGTAAGTTGTGAACCCTTCTTTACCTGGTTCACATGTTCATAATATAGTTAGACAGACAAATAGATGATAAGGACGATAGACGTTTAGAAAGTTAAATAGGATGCTGCAGAACCCTCACTTGTTACCTGATGAGCAACCACAGTCCTCCATGGAAATGCCAGGTCTATGTGCTACTTTAGCGTAAACTGAAGAACTATATAATACTCTATATATTGAATTTTCTTAAATTGCAACAAAATATCTGTGTTATGACACTTCCATAATCTGATGGACAAATTAGCAAACCAGATGAAGCGGCCAAAATCATGATAAAACCACGAAAAGGCACTAAAGTTGTTCCATCTCCACTTTCATATGTCGCTAACCTATATTTAACACCAGAGATGTACCCCGTTAATTATGTAATTGCTGTTAACTTATTTCTTGTGGTTCCACGCATACTAGGTTCAGCGCCGTCTTCAGCTACGTATTGAATCACAAGGGAGATACCTGCAATCAATTCTCGAGAAAGCTTGTAAAGCAATCGATGACCAAACTGTTGCTTCTGTTGGGCTCGAAACTGCTAGAGAAGAACTCTCTGAACTAGCTATCAAGGTCGCGAATGACTATCAGCAAGTAATGACAGTCCCCTTACTGTCCGAAATTGCTTCATCTCTGGAAACCAGAAATCCCATCGCTGCTTCTGGTAGAATCGGTGATTGTTCCCTTGACGGCAGCTTGGCATCAAATGGAAATCCACTCTCTCCAATAAGCATGAGCTCACAAGCCGCCGCAATGAAAAAGAGATCAAGAGCTTATAGTAACTTGTCCCCTCTAGATAGCAATTTGAGGCAAGTGGAGTGGATGATGAGTAATTTTAGCCAAGTTTAAAAATATTGTTTCAGATTCATATTTCTAGCTTTGTTCTTTGCTACTTCTTGAAATTGGTGATTATCTGCATGCAGTCAGCTGTTCTGTTGTTTGCAAATGTAAGATCAGTTGTGTATATTTCCTAAATTATACTCCATGTGTCCCACTCATTTCTATACAATTTTTTTTCATTTCTATACATTTTTCTATGCTGTGTCCCCGTCTCCCGTTGTATACAATTCAGGGAGACGGAGGGAGTATTAGTTTTTGAACAAGGTCTTCAATCTTTTCTGTCCATAATCTTCATAATAATCAAACACACTAACTAAACATCAACTTTCAGCAGAAACAATTAGGGGTACCACTATCCAAAAATAATAATCTTTGGGTCCTTCAATTTTAAACTAGCATGCGATTATGAAGTTAAATGAGAAAACGCCAAGCTGAGCAAAATCTCAAGATTCAAATTATAAAAAACCTGCAGTAGTGGATATTATTAATCACTACTGTTACATGCACTGCCATGATCCTCAGGTTATCGACACGGAAAATTTCATGAAGAAGTTCGACAAATATGGCTATCCAGTATTCCCGAGTCCCCGACTCGGGCTCATAAAATTTAATTTCAAGGAGGATGGCCTATTCCGGGGCTATGCCCCGGTGAAGTTGGCCTGAAAGCATCCTCCATTTTTCTGAAACGATTTACGACGAAGCCCTGTAACGCTTTCTGTTCTCCGCTGATACTTACACCTGGAGAACGCATTTTCAGTGGCCTTGATGCTGCAAAAACAACAAAGTGTTGCACAAACAAAGAGCAAGTTATGAGAAGAGTGATTACTTGGAGAGTTGCACAATGAGAAACCATGACAATGTATCAGAGTTGTGAATCAGAAGTGATAGAATGCAGGTAACTAGTAAGCAAAGAGTGGTATTTAAGAGAAGAGATATGCTAAGGGACCCGAATTTGTTCCCGAATGCTGAGGTGATAAAATATGATGGGATCTTTATTTTAAAAATGGGAGTCTCGAGTATTCACATGAATAACACAAATCAAATCATGCTACATGACATTCAAGAATAATTTCAGAAACTTTTTCAGGATCCTTAACATTGCTCAGAAAAGTAAAACGAAAGATATTAGACATTTAAAGTCGTTTATAACTTTAAACTGAAAAATGTATGTTCGTTTATAATAGAAACCGACTTAAAGTCAGGATCAAGTCAAAAATTGACTTAAACCCGGAAGTTAATTTGAGATATTTTTTTCGGTGACTTAATTTTTTATATTTTCTTTTTCGATACAAACTATAAGTCATAAGTTACCCGTAAATCACTTTTATTTTTATTATTGTATTCTTAATAACATGCAAGTCATTAATAATTCGAAATTATCCAAATAGACATTTTAAACTCCCAACTTATTACAATAAGTCAGTTAATTCATATTCTTTATGTCTCAATCATTTCTTTACATTTTTTTTAGAGGCTCCATCATAAAATTTTGTAATATAAAACTCACTTAACCCCACTACTTTTCTACACCGTATTTATTTTATACACTAAATAAATATTAATCGATTCCACCACGATCCTCATTTTATTCATGTTTCCACTCTTATTTTACTTATTTTCTTAATCTACATGTCTAGCCTAAATAAAAACATTTGGATGAGATGGGGGAGTAAGTCACAATTTTAATCTCGGTCAATGATCATGCGATTTCATTTTTTTTTGTCAGGATGTGATTTCATTTTTATAACTACAAAGATACTTATGTTCTTAAGGTAGTACTCTAACCTATTAGCTGAGGGAGCAGAGGAATCTTTCTATTATGGTATGGTTAAGAATTCTTGACCTTGTACGAATTTGGAAAAAGATTGTAGCTACCATTCATTATTATGCTTAAGCATTCAGTACGGAGCTGGATTAGACATCACAAGCTACAATTTGCCTGGTTTAAAATTAATTAAGTACTGTACTTGTTTAGTTTAGTGGTTTGACTGGACTTAATTGCTTGGGAAGATTCATACTGGTTCATAAATATCTATTCCAAGGAACACGCTTCTTGCATTGAGATGTCGATGATAATTTCAAACAATCTCAATCGAATATTTTATAAATAAAAAAAATATTTTAAAATCCTAATCTAATACACCCTTTTAAAGTTAAGTTACTTTTAGGTACCTTTTTCAATGATTTTTTTTAATTTTTTTATAAAAGTTATATATATGTCACAATTTACTCATAAATCACTTTATTTTTATTATTATATTTTTAACAGCCTATAAATAAATAATATTTTAAACCCCCAATTAGTCATATTAATTCATAAGTCACGATTTTGAACTCAGCCAGCCATAACTCTTACTCGTTTTTTACTTTATTACTTTAGAAAATGTAACCTCTCATCTTAGTAGTCTAACAATAGTTTATGAGAGCTATAAATAACCTTAATGAGAGATTGTTTTAAAAGAAATTAATTAAAAATAAATGATCTTGAAACCGGTAAGAATAATGCTCTTTAAAAGGAAGGATTAACCTGTATTATCCTATACAAATACAGAAGATAAAAACAGCACATTTGGAAATTGCAAAATGACTTTCTCAAGAACATTGGTTCTGTTTTTAATTGTCTTGGCTTCAATTTCTCTCAGCTGCACTGCTACAAATGTTAATGATGTATTAAGCCCCAATGTTCTTGGTAATGGTAAGTATCAAGTATTAGTACCATTAAATAGTTCTTATAATTAGGCCTTAATATTTTTCATGTTTGTCTTTATCACGTTTGCCAACATACATTCTTCATCACTAATATTTTTAATTTCGTATTAGTATTAAATATAAACTCTTCAAATTATTAAAATACTCATGAATCCAACAAAATCACGTACAACTATATTCATTCACATAAATTAGTTATTTGTCTCATGTTATGCATTATGTGAAGTGTTCAACAAATATCAGTAATTCATTAAAATTATTGAAGAATGTATATGTTTAATAAGTAGAATGTATATATTCTGCAAAGTAAACATTTCCATAGGATAAAAACATTTTGTAATATTTTACATTCAAAACATATATGATATTCAACATTTTAAATAATATAATGATCTTTGTACAACATGATTTGCAAAATTATGATTTTCGCAATATTTTTATGCAATATTTTACTTGCTGAACATAAGTGTGATCTCCACGTTCTCAAAAAAAAATGCTCCCGTAAAAGTCAACTCTGTATATGTATTATTAGTAATAAGATTTAAATCAGTAAAAATACGTCATATTTATTTAAACAAACAACCGTCATTTCGTCATTATTGTGTGTCAATGAATCCATCCTCCTTTGAACATGCTTATAAAAGAAGAGGGGAAGAACTAAACAAAATACTCGAGCACACATAACAAGAAAAAGAAAGGAAATTTAAAAAGTGCAAAATGACTTTCTCCAAGATATTGATTCTCTTTTTCATTTTTTTCGCCTCAATTTCTCTTAACTGCATTGCCATGGATGCTAATGATGTGTTAGACCACACTGTTCTCGGTAAGATTATTCTACAAAAAAGTAATGAAACTATTTTAGTATCGCAATTTGAATGTTATTGGTTACTTGATATATGAATTTCGACAAATTTCGAATATTACGGGTTAATTAATATTTGAATTTTAACAAAAAAAATTAATATATCCATCTTTTTAATCATTTTTTCATCTATTTTATTGAACATGGTCGGTTATGTCATCTCCTTTAATCATATAATTTAGAATCTAGAACTTTTGTTTTTCTTAATAAAATCTCATTACATTGTATTTATATACAATCACTTGTCACGACCAGTTTCGTTTTTACGGTACTAACTATTTTCATTTATTGTGCGACAGAGGACGGAAAATGGCTAAGACTCAACTGCTATCAGCCATGCACAGGCGATTTTACTGATGCTAAGTGCGACGCATACTGCAAAAAATATTTGAATCTTAAGCGAGGTGATTGCGAAATGCAGGACAATCATATTTTAAGATGTTGCTGCTATGCCCGAGATTAACATATTCTTGTATTTCTCGAAGTATTATGAAAGTTTTTAATTTAATTTTGAATTTTCAAAATTTCTGTTATAATTTGTGAGTTGGAATAAATGCTCGTTTTTGTAATTTTGTGATATTACCGTTGTTCAAATTTGGATGGTTGTGGAGATTGAATTAATTTGAACTTGTGATTATGCAGAAGTTGTTATAAAAGATGGTTGAGAAGTTATTATCATCGTCAATATATATTAAAGGAGTGTGTTTAAGTGCGATTTTAGTAGATTTTATATAATTTATGGATTTTAATGAATAATATTTAATTTTGATTTTATGCGGATTGTAGAATAATGCATAGTGATGCAGAGTTTTTAGAATTTAAGCACAATTTTGCGAAATATCTTTGATTTTGGTGAGATTTGATTTTTCTTTTTAAGTACACTGAACGATCCCACAAAATTTATCATTTATGAAGTCCAAAAAATTCGTTAGATTTTAATGGATTTTAAATAATTTCAATTGTATACCTTCAAAATTTTACGATCGTAGTTTCTAGTCTCTAGCATTTTTTAACTGCTACACGTTGGAATATTTCACTCAAATCATGATCATTGATCGTTATATCCAACGGCTGAAAAACTGATTAGTAGGGATGTATTCAATAGAGATTTTAATAGATTGTTTTTTATTTATAATTTTAATAGATTGTATGTACTTTTAATTTTGTGTGGATTCTTAATAAAATGTCACAAAATAGATATAGTTTCTTTAGAATTTAAGGACAATACTTCAAAATCTCATAAATTTTGGTGGAATTTCAAAAAAAACTTAAAATACATGAAAGAATACCACAAAATCATGCAAATTTTGAAATCAAAAAAAAAAAAAAATCATCAGTATTGGATAACATCATATTTTAATTAATTTTAAACAATATCAATTGAATATCAATTATATCAGCCCGCAAGGGTTGGTTCAGCTGGTTAAAGAGAGGACATGTATCCTCTTGGTCACAGGTTCGACTCCCAAAGGGAGCAGAATTTGTGATTATGCCTCCTGGAGCTGAGATGTGTCTTCTCCCTACATATTGTCGAGCCCAATCTTCAGTGCGTAAGTCCATATCTTCATCTTTTATACGGGCCTAGCCCATCAATGAAGTTCATGTTGAATTTTGGGCATAACAACTACCCCCCAGATCTTGGTGGCATTGAAGATGTCGACGAGATCTTGATAATCTTTACTCCCTACGACGTTCCATCTTGTTTATTCCTCTGTGACGACTGTCCTTCACATGTGTAAAAGACGTAGAAGTTTCCTTACTCGGCGCGCCGTGCGGCGCCGACTGTTAGAACTTTCTTGATGTAGTATGACTGAGTTTTGAGTAATGTGGCCGAGTCAAATTGAGGAAGATTCCACTGAGAAGAATGAGTTAAGTTGACGAAGAAGATTCTGCCGAAGCCGATGCTGAAGAGGCTGAGTCGCGGAAGATGATGCCGAAGAGGCTGAGTCGAGGAAGACGATGATGGTAAAGCCGATGCTGAAGTGGTTGAGTCGACGAAAACGATGCTGCTGAAGCCGATGCTCGTACCTTCTACCACGCCTTAGATGAGGATGAGGCGCACCCTGATGGTGAAGATAATTCTTCCAATTGTAGTTGAACAAGGATCTCAACTCTGTAGACGTTTGAGTTATAGGCTAATTGGGGGCGCTTCATGTTCCCTCCCGCTCTTCTAATCTTCATGTAAACCATATTTATGTAGAATCAGTCAAATATGCCTTCTTCCTACAACAGGGCGCGCCCTCAACAAGGGTCCCTCTGGACGCGGTCGGACAGATGGGCGCGGCCTGATAAGTTCCGAGTTCAGGTCGGAAACCCTGGACATGCTATTAGATACAGGTTGAAGGCGCAAGACAAGCCCAAGGATACAGGTCGAAGACCGAAGATCCAGAACAAGACCGAGAATGCAAGTCGAAGCCCAAAGACCTAGAACAAGACGCAGGATTTAAGTTGAAGACCGACGGCACGTAGTTCTTTCTCCTAAGAGACCCATGTGGGCTGGGCCTCCCTTTCTAGAATCTTCCTCCCGAAAGGAGCCCAATACGATGAGGCCTAGTCTTGGGCCTTGCAGACTCTCGAGCATCCAAGACTTACCCCAAATGCATGGACACTACTCCACTCCCCGACAGGGACAACCCGCCAGACTACAGAGGTAGAGCCTTTCAGGGCGCGTCTTCTATTCTACCTCCACCTCCCAAGGAGGACAACTCCTCAGACTACAAGGTTACGATGAGGCCTAGCCTTACCCCAAATGCATGGACACTACTCCACTCCCCGACAGGGACAACCCGCCAGACTACAGAGGTAGAGCCTTTCAGGGCGCGTCTTCTATTCTACCTCCACCTCCCAAGGAGGACAACTCCTCAGACTACAAGGTAGGGCCTTCTACAATTCAACAGTTGGATTTACTTATGCTTAAGGGCGTCCCCCTAAACAAAAGCATCTCCTTCTGTCCTTCTGAACCATTGCTAACTGAACTGTCTTCGGCAAGATGGCGCGCCCAAAGATAGGGCGTGCCCTATCTTTCTACAGGGTCACTTCTAAATCGGGTTGATCTTGATTCTTCTGGCCCAACCAAGTCTTCTTTTGTGGGCCTGGCCCATGAAGTCGGTCTTCATATAAATCATTTTCTTATAAAGCTGAGATGTGTCTTCTCCCTCCAATCAGGGCGCGCCCTCATGGAGGTCCTTCTGGGTACGGTCAGATATGTGGTTGCTGTCAGATATGTGGACACTGCCTGATATGTGGACGCGGCCTGGCATGTGGACGCGGCTTGGCATGTGGGCGCGGCCTGACATCATGTGGACACGGCCTGGCATGTGGCCACGGCTTGGCATGTGGGCGCGGCCTAACATCATGTGGACGCGGCCTGGGATGTGGGCGCAGCCAGACATGTGGGCGCGGCCTGATATGTGACCGCGGCCTGGGATATGGGCGTAGCCAGACATGTGGGAGCGGCATGACGTGTGGTCGTGGCCTGGCAAGTGGGCGCGGCCGCGGCTGCGGGTTCCTACGTTAAAAAAAAAAAATATATCAATTATATCATTGAATTTTTAAGCATAATTTAAAATCTTAATTAAATATCACCAGATTTTGTAACATTATTTAAAATCTCAATTGAATATACCAAAAATTTAATGAATTCTAAATAATCCTAATTGAATACCCTCTGATTTTATAATTGAATTTTCTTTAAAAAAATTCTAATCAAACACCCCCCTGCATAATAGAGTATTTCCTAGCGATCGATAACTGGGATCGGGACTCATAAAAGATAATCCACATCTATCACGACTCACGAGCATTAAATTGTTTTTCGGTGAAAAACAATAAAATTCGAATCTGATTAAACGTACGTTGAAAGACATCCAGCATTAATGATTAACAGATTTTTTTAATACGAGTCTATCGATTATTTTTTATTCAAGTATGATGGAGATTTTGTACATACATTTATATCGTTATTAATAAGATTCAAATCGGTTAATATACGTCATTTATATTAGGAAAAAAATCGTCATTGTGTGCCAACAAACACATATTCAAAAAATTATTAAAAAATTAGGATATTCAAATTTTGGAAATGCCTATAAAAGAAGCGGAGGAGAACTAATCTTAATACTCATATACACATAACAAGAAAAAGAAAAATAGTTTTTAAAGAGTGCAAAATGACTTTCTCCAAGATATTGATTCTATTTTTAATCGTCTTTGCTTCAATTTCTCTTAGCTGCTCTGCCATGAATGCTAACGATGTTTTAGAACACACTGTTCTTGGTAAGATTACTAATGAAATTATTTTAGTGTCAGAATTTGAATGTTACTGGTTAATTGATATATAAATTCTGATAAACATCGAATGTTTCGAGTTAATTGATATATAAATTCCAACAAATGATTAGAGTATTCATTTTTATAAGCATTTTTTTTATCTAGAATTTTGATTTTTATATATAAAATCTTGTTAAATAATATTTAGATACATTCACTTGTCACGATCAGCTTCGATTTTACGGAACTAATTATTTTCATTTATTCTGCAACAGGGGACCGAAAAGTATTAAGGGTCAACTGCAATCAGCCATGCCAAGGCGATTTTACTAATGCGAAGTGTAACACATTCTGCACAAAATATTTGAATCTTAAGCGAGGTGATTGCGAAATGCAGGATAATCATATTTTAAGATGTTGCTGCTATGCCCAGGATTAATTCGAGTGTTCAATTTTATTTTATTTTACCTGTGGGTTGGAATAAATGCTCTTTTTTGTAATTTCATGATATTACAGTTGTTTTCTTTTTTTACCAGCGTGTTTTTTATATAATTGTTCTTGTATTTCTTGATGCATTATGAAAGTAATTTGATATTTTATCCTGAAAGGGTATATTTAATTAAAATTTTATAAGATTTTTTTTCATTCATGAAATACGGGTGTATTTAACTAGGATCTTGAAAAATGTATAAGAATTTTGAGATATGTAATTGAGATTTTAAGTTACGATTAAAATTTTGGTGGTATTAAATTCAGATTATTTAAAAATTTATTGAAATTTGATGATATTCAAATCTTGATGAATTTTTTTAGATTTTATAAACTGATGGAGTTTGTTAAATTGTCTGGTATATTTCGAATTTGTGAAATTCCATCAAAATTCATAAAATCTTGAAATATTATACATAAATTCTAAAGACTTTATATAATATTTCATTTAAAATCTGTATAAATTCAAGATCAGATATGATTCATTAAAATTCATAAAATTATATATAGTGGATGTTTGGGGAACACTTATAAGTCCAGCTTCCGGTATTATAAGTTATGAGCACTTATTCGTACCGTTTGTGTAATAAGTCAAGAAGCACTTATAAAAAGCTAGGAATGCTAGCTTTTGTCTCAGGACTTCTGCTTATTTCCCAAACACTTTAATCACTTATAAGTCTTATCTTGCTTCTAACTTCTACTCCACTTATTTATTTTAAGCAATAAGCACTTATTTTAAGTTCATCCAAACGGCCCCATAATCTATTAAAATTTCAGTGAATACACTCTAGTTTGGTATGATTCTGAAAATTATTCGGAAATGTTTATCATTATCGGAATTGTGATTGTTTGTGTATGTAATCTTATATGTAATCTGAGACAAGCGGTTACAGTTTAATATTGTATGTATCTAATTGCAAGGTGTTATATGAAAGATGTTTCTCTTTGGGGCTTTTCATCTAACATGTGTTATATGAAAGATGTTTCTCTCTGGGGCTTTCCATCAAACATCTAACGCTCAAACTTTTGGATGATCAGTTTGGTAGTTTTGTACAAGTAAAACTCATCATTCATCACAAATCTGCTATATAAGTTTATTAGATTACATATATCTTGATGCTATTCATCGCAAATCTGCTAAAGAAAATACCAACTTAAACCGAATGAATACAAAATAATGTTACTGCACAAATCATAATTGTAAATTTTACCAATTTCATACATTAAAAATTATTTCATCACTTGAAAGGTCTGTTTTAAGTTGTCAATTCTGTTTTAAGTTGTCAATTTGCAAATAATTAATTACCAAGATCTGATTATAAGTCCAACAAAATTCATCAGCAATTGAATATCATCTAATTTTAATAAATTTTAAATAATTTCAATTAAATATCATCGAATTTTTAAGTATAACTTAAAATCATAATTGAATCTACTAGATTTTGTAGTATAAACTAAAATCTTACTCTGCCCTCTGTTTTGTATTAGTAAACGTTTTAGGAAGATATAAATGTTTTGAATTATAGGACGTTTTCACTAATATATGCAATATTAAAATTTTATTTTCTTGACTGGCCTCGTACTCTCTCCTCATTTATCGATCATTTGGTTGTGTTTACATGTAGATACATAAATTCTCTAACATAAAAAATGTAAATAAAACTCAAATTAAATGCATATTAAACTCTCGTTGGTATCTCATGCATTTAATACGATTACATAAAAGTAAAAAATCCTTTAAAATCCCTATAAAATACACATCACAAAATTACACTTTTGAAAATCTCAAAAATGACTTCCTCAAGAACACTGATTCTATTTCTGATTGTCTTCAGCATAATTTCTCTTAGTTGCACTGCTACCGATGCTGATGCTGTGTTAAGCCCCAGTGTTCTTGGTAAATATTCAATTCTAAGCATTTTTTTAATCTAGAATTTCGGTTTTTATTGATAAAATCTTGTTAAACAATATTTATATACAATCACCAGTCACGATCAACTTCGATTTTACGAAACTAATTATTTTCATTTAATTTGTCACAGGGGACCGAAAAGGATTAAGGCTCAACTGCTTTCAGCCATGCCAAGGCGATTTTACTAATGATAAGTGCAGCACATTCTGCACAAAATATTTGCATCTTAAGCGAGGTGATTGCGAAATGCAGGACAATCATATTGTAAGATGTTGCTGCTATGCCCAGGATTCTGTATTTACCTAACATATTTTTGTATTTTCTCGAAGTATTATTAAAGAATTTAATTTAATTTGAGTTTTCAAATTTTCTTTTTTAAAATATACTCCCTCCGTTTCTTTTTTTTTGAACAAGGAAAAATAATTCAATAATAAAAAGCCATACGGCATCTACATACATGATCGAAATTGAACAAACGCATAATAATATCGTTGTTGAATCCTTCCATCTTGGATAGGCAACCAAACGATTTTTTGAAGAGATATATACATATTGTAATCCTCCAACTGTTGTTTTGAGCAATCGACCACAGATGTATCACCATAATAACCTTCATCACCGAATCAACACCATGAAAATCAACACCATCAAAATCCTGCAGATCTGGATACCCGGACATGACGAACAGTAAATAAAATCAAAATCAAACTCTCACACAAGGAGAGACCAAACAAAACCCAAATAAATTGGGAACTTATTGAACAAAAGCAAAAGATGAACAAAGACGGTTAAAAAGAAGAAAAGATTGGGGCTTTCCACCGGTAAAAACCGATGGAAGCCCCTCAGATTATAGAGACGGCTACTTCAAGAATAGAGAGAAAAGAGAGAATAGGGTTTGATTTGCGGATCCCCTCCGTTTCTTTTTATTAATCGCTTTGACTTTGTGCACGTAATTTGAGGCGTACAAAAAACATATTTCTACGTATTATTTTTCAAAGTTTCTTTTTCTGAATAAAAGTTTAACATCTATATTTTTATTCAGATTTTTTTTTTGAAAAATAATGAATATGAAATATGTTTTTCTTTGGGGCTTTTTATCAAACATGTTATGTTCAAACCCTTGGGTGATCAGTTCAATATTTTTGTGCATGTAAAGCTCATCATTCATCACAAATCTGCTATATAAGTTCATTAGATTACATATATCTTGATGTTAAACAACCCCAAAAAATTTAATTTACAAATCTTCAAAAGAAAAAAAAAACAAACCAACCAGTATGATATGACATTGCTGCTAAGTACTAATGGTTTTATTGTATGCCTAATGCCTGAAGTCTCTTAACCAGTGATATTGAATCCATGTTGTTATGTTTCCATTCTTCCTTTCTCTCCTTCTTGAGCCCCTTTTCGAGGAAACATCTGTCGTAGCCATTGAGTATGCTTAGTATAGTCTTGATGCTTGGCCTTTCTTTCGGATCAGAACGTGTACAAGCCATTCCTAGTTTCACTAGCCTCACTAGTTCCTTGTGATTGTACTGCCCTTCTAGTCGATGATCAGCCAATTCTTCGTACCTCCTCTTACGTGTTTCAAACTCGTTAACTCGTTGAATTAGTAATGGCTCAGGCCTGCTGAAGTCGACTGCCATTTGTCCACTTATAACCTCTATCACAACCACACCAAAGCTGTAAATGTCGGACATTGTGGTGGCTTTGCTGGTTATGATGTATTCAGGGGACATGTGGCCAAACATCCCGTCGTTGCCACAGGCTTTCTGAGGAGCGGGTTGTTGGAGTTCCTCGTTTCTTGTCAGGAATTGAGCCAGGGCAAAGTTGCCGAGCCTCGGGTTGCTGTCTGAGTCGAGAAAGATAGATGATGAGCTTATGTTCTTGTGAAGTACTTGTTCATCCCATTCCTCGTGCAGGTAACAAATAGCGGAAGCAAGTGATTTGACAATGCTGTATCGTTGATGCCATTGCAGGACTCGATGTCTTTTATGAGCTGGATGGAATAAAGAATGGCTTAAGAGACTAGTTGCATTATGATCATATAAAGCCAGCATTTCTCCGTTCTCAATGCACCATCCGCGAAGCTGGACTAGGTTCCGGTGTCTCAGCTTGCCTAGATTCTCCAGTTCATATGAGAAGCGTGAGCGCACTTGAGGACATATAGTCGTGCCCAATCTCTTCACCAGAACATGCTTTTTTTTGTCGAGAAAACCATGGTAAGCAGTTCCAAAGCCTACTTCAGCCACCTTGTGGGACTCTGAAAAGTTATTTGTTATAGAAATAATTTCTTTGAAACTCACTTCACGCGGAATGTTGATGAGTGGCATAGCTTTTGACCTGGAGCGACCATTTCGCGAGGGGCTGGTCTCAGCACTCGCGTATAAGGTCTCCCCCTTAGCAGTAAAATATGCATCAGAATCACCTATGACTGAATCAGTAGTATTAGTGGTAATTGTGAAAGTCGCGCTGGATGGCCCTGTCGCGGTTATGTGGCTAGAATCAGTATCTTTGCTTGACACCGAAATATATTGAGGGTAATGTCTAAACGATGGAAGAGCAGGCAATTTCCCACAGAGATTGCCAGAAAGCACTTCCATTACCCATTTCATATTAGGCCTTGATTGCGGTTCATGAAGCGTACATAAAAGCCCCAAGTGAATCAAGTGTTCCATGTCAGAATCCTTGTAAGATCCGTCAGCAATCCGCCTATCCCCTGCTACCAAAACAGATCCTTCATCAGACAGCTTTCGTACCCAATCAAGCAAAACAATTCTATCATCCTGGTGAGTAATATCCACCGCCTTCCGCCCTGCCACAATCTCCAGGACCACAATCCCAAAGCTGAAAACATCTCCCTTTGCAGTTGCAGCACCATGTCTCTGAAAATTCTCCGGGGGCAAGTACCCAATTGTGCCCCCAATCCTAGTAGTATCCACTAGCCGAAACTTATCTGGTGGCAGAAGAAACTGCTTCTCATGCTTCACTGAAGGCGCGCTGATCTTGTAATCAATCTCATGTTCCAACCACCTCGCCAATCCAAAATCACCAAGCCTCGCGTTATAATCAGAGTCCAACATCACATTACTCGCCTTCACATCTCTATGAATGATCTGAGTCTCCAATTGCTCATGTAAATAAAACAATGCAGCTCCCAAGCCATTCACAATCTTCACCCTCATATCCCAATCAAGCGGCTTAAACCCCTTCTGCCTGAACAAAAGCCGGTCCAGGCTGCTATTAGGCATGTAATCATACACAAGAAACAGCTGATCATCATACAAGCACCA
Source organism: Daucus carota subsp. sativus (assembly GCF_001625215.2). Taxonomy (NCBI): domain Eukaryota; kingdom Viridiplantae; phylum Streptophyta; class Magnoliopsida; order Apiales; family Apiaceae; genus Daucus; species Daucus carota. Next base: position 31,745,153 of record NC_030388.2, on the reverse strand, counting down.
CCCGCGAAGACTAACAAGATTCCTATGCCTTAAATGCGCCATTGCAAGCAATTCAGCAGCAAACGTCTTCTCAAACTTGTCTCCCCTCTCCGCTAAGCACTTAACAGCAACAACCGAGTCATCACTAGGCAAAACAGCCTTATAAACCCTGCCAAAACCTCCACTGCCAAGAATCTCCTCCTTGCTAAAGCCCTTGGATCCAATATAAAGCTCTGAATAGCTGAAGTTCCTAGGATTGCTGTTGCCTCCAAACTTCTCAAGAATCTGGACTCCCTCAGTGTCCAAGTACACACTTGAAGGCAATTTTTTGGGCTGTCGAAACCTGACCATCCTGATAAATTTGGACTCGAAAAACCTGTAAACTGAGCTGTGGACAAGGACTTCAAGGAAGGCGCGGCGGCGGTGAGGTGGCGGCTCTCTTGAGGGTGTTACAGAGGGAGTTACATCAACGTATTCATCTTCATCTTCAGGCTCATCTGGGAGAACAAAGCAAAGGTGGTGCTGGTTCATCTGCATATTGGGTGGTTTGGTGCTGGTTTGAAACATGGGATGGCATTAGTTGAAAGTTGGAAATTGAAAATTATGACTGTTGGCTGTGGGATCTAGATTATATATTAATCATGGCATAAAAGTAACATTGTTTATTATTAGGCTAAATACGTTTTTATCCTTGATATTCGATATTCTGGGGTGTATACTGATACGGTCTCAATATTTTAATTTGATCGATTCAACCCTACAGGTATCTGATATATTCTTGAAATCTTTATTCAGTTACAGATTAAATAATTGGAAATGTTGGTATATATCTAAAAAAATTCCAACTTTTTTCTCAAATTTTGTTTGACAATATTTATTTGCTGACGCTCAAATTAATAATAATGAAATCCAGTATATATCTCTGTTCTAAAAGTCTGTGATTAATCACCGATTAATCCCTGTTCCGTAGCTCTCCGAACTGATTAAATCTCCGATTAATCCGATTAATCCTTGTTCCGTAATTTCATCGATTAAGTCCGATTCTCGATTTTTAGTATATACATAAGCTATCTAATTTATTTATCCCATTATTTGACAAAAAATTATAAAAAAGTTTTGTGGAACCTAGGATTACACTTAAATAATGCAAGTGGGTTGTGCTGTTGGTAGATGGTAGTAATAGATGTATGATGGTAAGTTGGTAACGCGGTTAGCTTTAAATGGTTGAATATTAGTTAAGTGTAAAGTGGATTGTCCAACCAAAGATGACCGATTCCATGACGTTGAGGGTAAGAAAGTAAGAATAAGATAATGCTCCATCTTGAAACTTGTGATGTTTACAATGAGAAATATACAGCTCATGTGAGTCGTGTAAATACTATGTAAAGGAGTGGATATCTATGGAAACTTCCATGTTATCGAAGACTTGTGAGCATGGACTTCGATTTAACGATTTTGTCAAGATAAGCTAATCCACTCGGTAATGAGGAGTATTATATGGTGTTCAACTTTCTTTCGGATAGAATATATATTTTTATTTAAGATTAAAATCATAAATAAGTTTGAATTATAATTTTGCATATCAAGATGACGGATGATAGTTCAAATCATTATTTGAGCTTATTAATTAAAATTAGATTATCAATCTGATTCAATCTTTAGTTTTTGAACGAATGAGAACTCGATCAAAAAACGATATAAATCATATCGATCGAAAACATATACTCCCTCCGTCCCTTTTTACATGTCCCTTTTGAAAATTTTTTTTGTCCCAAATTACTTGTCCACTTCTCTTTTCAAAGCAACTTTTTGTATGTTTTTTCAAAATATAACAACTTCCAATGTTTGACTAGCATATATATATACACAACTCTATCTAATTCATTACATTTATTAGGCATATGTATGAAAACAAGATATCCACCTAACATTTTCTTAAGATGCGTTATTTTTTCAAAAGGGACAAGTAAAAGGGGACGGAGGGAGTATCTTAATTAAATATTTTAGAAAGTATCTCTCGTATTTTGCATCAGCCGATTCATCCTAATGTTTTATGTTATATATAACATAAAACATGTTTATATGGGTTGAGAGTAGCTCAGTGGTAAAACTATACGTCAGTCGTCCCCGAGGTGTCAGATTCGATTCTCACTTATATCAGAATTTAGGCATCGCATAGATACTATGATTATATTATAGTTTGATCAAAAAAAAATGTAAGATTATTTTTTAATACTGTAAAATTTTGTTATTTTCAGAAAAAATTTTAAAAAAAAATAATAATAACCGGAGGGTGAATACATATGGGAAGTAGACCATGCAACCAAGTTCTAGAATCGAAATCGGAATTAAAGTTTAGTTAAACTAGTCAGCTCCTCCTACTTTTATAATCCTATCGAGAATATTGAGCATCGCACTGTCTTATAATATCAGCAAAATCTTGAACTTGATTAACTGTGTGCTCCACACCTTCCTGAGATGGCACCAGCCAAGGCGTGCACCACGAATTATTAATTTCTAGATTTATTCTGATATATCGTAAATTAAATTTCAAGTCAACCAGGGTCATTACTTTTGTGGAATTTTAGGTGTTACCGTATGTTTTGGTTGGCATGCCACATGACATGTACGTTTCTCAATTATCTTAACATCGATTCCTTAACCCACAAAATAAGCTATTAAAATTATGAAATGGGATTAGGTTGTCAGAATTTCCAGGTTGGAAATGTATCGAGTTATGTGGATTGTGAGGTTATCTAACTTTGTTTAGATTCTGGTTAGTATAAACAGTAACAATATATTTTTGTTACTCCCTCCGTCCCACCAGATTCTTTACAGTTTCCTTTTTGGGATGTCCCATCCAATTCTTTACATTTCAAAACTTACCATAGTAAATGGGTCCCACCACTTCCCAACTTTTTCTTCCTTTTCACACTACTTTTACTCCCTTTTCACACTACTTTTACTCCACTATCTCTCTTTTATACATTAAAAATTGATGGGTCCCGCCACTTCACCCACTTTTCTTTCTCTATTCCACTACTTTATACATATTTCTTAACCTCCGTGCCCAAACCAAACGTAAAGAATTGGCTGGGACGGAGGGAGTAAAATTTTGATACTCTCTCAGCTTCATTTTATTCTATTCATTTACTATTCAGCACATATTTTAATGTTTTAATGAATGTAGTTTTATAATTTATTTTTTAAATTTTTCAGAATATATTTAAATTTTTTTAATTAGAAAAAAATCTTAAACATAAATTATAAAATTATATTTTAGAAGAATATTAAAGTATGTTTCGTGTTCTTTGGGTATACAACTCAGGGGCGGAAGGAGTAATAAGTTTCAATAAATTTAAAAAAAATTAAGAAATATTAGCTTTGGCTCAAAAATTGCATTTAAGCAAAAAGGCTCTCTTTTTTTTTTTGGGGAATTGTCTTGTATATTGTTTTTTAAATCTTATTTCTATTTTTATTACCCCAATTAAAAGAATTTTCACTTTTACTACCTCTTTTAAAACCATCAGCTTTTAATATCATTTATACTATACAGTTGGGGAAGTATTTTAAAAATACGTTCAGTAGTGTATTGGGCTTAGCACACTCACGTCTCCATCAGCTCTCTCTTCGACCACCTCTCTCTTGTTCGAGCACCTCTCTCTTCGAGCACCTCTTTCTTCTTCACAACGTCTCTCTTCTTCGCAACATCTCTCATCTTCATCAGCTTCTTCATCGGCGAAGCTTCTTCACTCTGTTCACTTGCTTAATCAGGTGAAGTTTTGTAATCTCAGTCCCGAGCTGTTGTGTTCGCCTTGTTCGATTTGTTCAATTTTTATTTTGTAAAACCCTAAATACATTTGATTTGGATAATTGTTGCTCTTCGTATGATAATTTGTGTGCTTCGATTTAAATGAATTTGAATATGTATATGTGTGTTATTTTGTATATTTTAGTTAGTGACTGTTATAAACTCCTAAGCTCTTGATTTATCATGTAGTGTTGACTGTTATTCTTTGTAGATTTTTCATGTACTGTTTGATTTAAGAAGTAGATAGTTGCAGATGAAGTTGCATGCATTTTAGGCTTGATTTCTACTGTTGAGGCTGATAATTTAGGCTTCATTTGCTTTTGGATAGGTGGCCCCGCAGGGGCACTTATTGCATACCTGGATGATTGTTAAAATTGATTTTGTTGATTAGGAGGTTGCCTTTTAGGAGTTGAGTAGATTAAGTTGACTTAATCAAAATGTTAGGAGTTAAGTTGCTTAAGTTCTACTGTTGAGGCTGATAATTTAGGCTTCATTTGCTTTTGGATAGGTGGCCCCGAAGGGGCACTTATTGCATACCTGGATGATTGTTAAAATTGATTTTGTTGATTAGGAGGTTGCCTTTTAGGAGTTGAGTAGATTAAGTTGACTTAATCAAAATGTTAGGAGTTAAGTTGCTTAAGTTCTACTGTTGAGGCTGATAATTTAGGCTTCATTTGCTTTTGGATAGGTGGCCCCGCAGGGGCACTTATTGCATACCTGGATGATTGTTAAAATTGATTTTGTTGCTTAGGAGGTTGCATTTTAGGAGTTGAGTTGATTAAGTTGCCTTAATCAAAATGTTAGGAGTTAAGTTGTTTAAGTTCTAATGGTTAGGATGATAATTTAGGTTTTATTTGCTTTTGGATAGGTGGCCCCGCAGGGGCAGTTTGCATATTAGGATGATTGTTAAGATTGAGTAATTTGATTAGATGGTTGCATTTTAAGACTTGAATTGCATTGACTGTGGCTGATGTTGAATCAACATTACAATGCTAATATGCAGGGCATTTTTAAGTAATGGATGAAAGAACTCTTGAAGATTTGACTCTGTCTCAGTGCATGAGTGGGGTTTTTATTTGGGATGTTCCAAACCCTCTTTATTTCAGAGTAGTAAGGCATCTACAAAGGCCATTTAACATGAATCTGGATATTATAGAAATCCAGATTCGTTTTAACAATAATTTGCGAAGAGCTCTAAGAATCCATAAATGTTGGATCAATTTCACCTTCTGGACAACTTTGACACCTTCGGTTGAGGGATTTAGATCTAGATTTAGGTTTCACGTAATGGATCATTTAGATCAATTAGGAGTTATTTCAATTAACAATGTAATTAGGGCTACTCAATATTTTTATGATAGATATGAAAGACATATTGTACAAGTTGTTCAAAAAGAATCAATACAATTTTGCCTCTTTTAAGTTACATTTTCGACTCATTGTGTGTACTAAGTTTCATGTAATGTTGCAAATTATAGTACTGTGTTGCTTGTGTTGTGGCATTGTAGGTTTATAATGGTGCATACTAGGTTCTCTTCGGTGTCCAGATCTCCTTCGGAGTGTGCTTCTGCTTCAAAGGAGAAATCTAAGATGAGCCCGAAGGAAGTTGCAATGAAAAAGTCGAAGTTAAAGGGGAAAGGGAAGAAGACAAACTTTACAATTCAAGATAATGCGATTGCACCTCCTAAGGTACTGCATTTTTCTCGCAAACTAGTAACGATGTTGATTATATATCTGTATTCATTGTTTTGTATTTTCAGGGGATGCAATATGTTATTGCTGTTAAAGAGCACGAGACAGCAAAACTTCACACGAATAACAAGTATGAGCAAATTAGTGATTTAGTAGAAACATTATCTGTAAAGCAGCTTGCTGAGTTTCGTGCTTCTTGTTTTGGCAATTTCACCCATTTAAAACCTTTCAAAATCCAATACCAACTGATTCACAACCTTTTGCTTAGACAGTTGAAACAACCAAACCCTCTTGAAATCTGGTTTGGTATTGCCGGGACAAAATTGCGTTTCAGCATACATGAATTTGCACTTAAAACTGGTCTTCGTTGCGTTGGTGCTTTAGATAAGAAACGGTTTGTGAGGCCTGAGAATGAGTTTGTGAAGTTATATTATCAAGGTGGTAATAGTATAACCAAGAGTCGCATCAAACAGTCCTTTATTCAGAAAGAATGGAAAACTGATGAGGATGCAATTAAGTTTGCGAAATTGTATCTACTTCACCATTTTCTTCTTAGCTCCAGTAGTGATTCTGTAATTTCTAGGGGTGATCTTGATATGCTGGACAGTGGAGATTTTGATCAATTTCCATGGGGTAGGGAAGTTTATAAGGCAACCTTGGAGTCACTCAAATGTAATGCAAGAACTGGTTGCAAAGACAACTATTACCGTTTGAATGGTTTTCCATACGCTCTTCAACTTTGGTTTTACGAGTGCTGCCCATATTTGAATGGAAAGTACTCTATTGCAAATAGTGGATGTATTCCACGTATGCTTCGTTGGTCAAGTGATGGTAATGTGAAGTTTGAGGATGTCTATACCACACTGTCATTGAGCGCAAAGGAGGTATAACTACTAAATTTACCTTCCTCTCGTTATAATTATATAGATAATGTTTTATTCATTTTTTTTTACTTGTGCAGCTGGGATTGAGAAACTTAACGCCTACTGCAAGTGAGATCAAGGAGTTGAAGTTGGAGGAATTGTTTCCAACTTCCAATCAAAGGAGTGTTCAAGGGAATGACAATAGCGATGATGACTTTGTCAACCCTCCAACCCCACTTTTGAGGCTGTCTTCTTCACATGCAAATGTACCTGAAAGTAACATATCTCTCGCTGAAATGCAGAGGAAATTTTGCATGTTTGAAACTCGTCAGAATAATCTCACTGCTGAGGTTGATTCTTTGAAGACAACTATGACTGAGATGCGTTCATATTTTCAATCTGTCTTATCAAACCTGCAAGAAACTATCATGAAGGAAGTATGTATCTTGTTTTTTTAGTTTCAGTCACCTTTTTTTAATAATATAGTTTTTGTTTCAAAAACTCTACTAATGATGATATTTTATGCAAAAATAATTGAATTTCTCAGGTTAGGAGGCAAAATGAAACTGATCATGATGATTTTTATGATAATTACACTGGAAATGATTTTGATCAGGTTTGCATTATTGATTTCTTTTGATCCTATTGAATTATTGTCATATTATACAAGTGCATGATTATGTTATACATTATGTCATGCAGGATAGAAGAGGATGTGACCCTTGGCTCCAAAATGTGGTTGCAAGAGAGGTTGCTGGAAATGAAGATGCTGCAGCTAAAGTTGCTGATGTTGCAGGACAAGTTGCTGCAGTTGATAGAGAGGTTGCAGCTAAGGTTGAAACATCTTATTTCTTTTCTTCCTATTACATTATTGTGATATTATTTAAGTTCACCAATATATTATACATTATGTCATGCAGGACACAAGAGGATGGGATCCTTGGCCCAAAAAAGTGGTTGCAAAAGAGGTTGCTCCTGCAAATGAAGATGCCTCAGTTAAGGTGGCAAATGTTGCAGTGCATGTTGCTGCAGTTGACAAAGAGGTTGCAGCAGCTGATGGCAAAGTTACAGGGGACATTGTAAACACTGCAGAGAAGGATAACAATGTTGCAATAGGAGGTTCAAAAGATGCAGGAGTTGATGGAGCTGATGATGGATTTTTTGGTAGCCTCTCGGAGAAAGAATTGGCTGATTTAGAGTTGGCTGTGCAAAGTGCCAGCAAAATAGGGAATCCCAAATTGGTAAATGTTATTAAATTTCTCCAGTGTAAATATTTCTATTTTATGTATAATCATGTATATTCTATTTATTTTGTTACAGGGAACTTCTACCAAACCTATTCAGCCAACTCCTGCTAATCCTAAACGGATGGTTAAGCTCCCTGCATATTTGCAGTCTCCCTTTTTGCAACATTTTGGTTCGACATCGGGAAAGAGTACTGACCCCTCTGCTATTAAAGAAGTGTTCAAGACTGTCAAAGGACTTTCAGCATTGGATGGTAACATTGGAGAATTGCCAAGCTTTAATGTTTGTGGAGAGTACATAGAATGGTTGGATCATGGCATGATTACAAAGAGAAAGTAAGGCTTTTGTCCTTGTTTGTGCATAGGTGTATTGAGTTTTAGGTTGATTTTAATGTTTATGTCTTTTATATTTTTGTAGTACGACAACATATTATTCAAAAGAAGACGACAAGATCGACCCGGCTCTGAATTTAGGGGTTGATTTGGTATCCCAGAAAACTTGGTTTCATATTGTGGAGTACGGTTGCAAATGTTTCACGAACTCTGTAAGTTTTAATGATTGTTGGATATGAGGTTGCATTGCTCAAATTGTACTATAATATTCCTGTTTCTAATGATAAAATGTCATTTTATTCTTTTGTGCAGCATGTTGATGTGTTCTTTTACCATTTAAGGAAGAAGGTGAAGGAAAACTTTGAAGTTCTTTCAACAGATTCCACCTTTCAACTTAGAGTTTCTACCATGTATGATGCATGTGTGAAGAAGAATAAATTTACAGTTAATATCAAGCAAGACATTGCTAAAGTTATGATGGGCGATGGCATTCGTTACAATACTCATTGGGCTTTGGTTGCTGATGTCCTGTTTCCTATATTCATTCGAGAGCAAAAGCATTGGCTTCTTGGAAGAATTAGTTTTGCAAATAGGGAAGTTCATGTGTATAACACCTTAAAATGTGGTGGCGTGAAGGAGATTCTTGTAAAATATCTGCATCCATTTTGCAAGTTACTGCCTTACTATATGAGAATTACTGGCTTCTACGAACGTCATGATATTGATTTCTCATCCAAGGCTTATTTGAACAAGTCAGAAGCTGATCCTCTTGGACTAGTTATGCATCATGACTGCGTTAAGTCATCATCCATGTAAGTTGCATGACTATTTTAAGTTTCTTAAATTTTTTAGAACTTGTATAATCATATTATGTTATATTTGATGCAGTGATAGTGGTATGTACATGGTTTCTTTTGCTGAGTATTTTGCTGATAAGAAGGAAATTCCGCAAGGAGGCTTGGATATTGGCGCTCATAGAAGCAGACTTGGTTATCTTTTTTACTCATATGGCATGGCAAAGCAGATTTATGGCTACGAGAGCGAGGGAGAGAACAAAAAAGCAGATGAGAAAGCAACAAAGTCACCAACAAAGAGGAGAAAGACGAGATCTATGAAATGATTTGCTTTTGTTCATAGTGGTTAGGGATTTAACTTGATTTGATATGATGGAATTAAGCAGTATGTAAATGATATGGTTTCAAAACTTATGATCTGGTTCGTTTATGAATTATTTTGTTCGTATTTGGTTGTTAGTTGCATAATTATATTATATTGCTGAGTTTCATTATATGTTGCATATTAGGGTGGCAAGTTGCATATTGAAATAATAATTTGGTAAAGTTGCAGATGAAGTTGCATATCTGTTAAATAAGTTTCATATGATGTTGCATATTGGATTATTAAGTTGAATACTAGCAACTTTAACAATTTACAACTATAAGTTGGTACTAAGTTGCAAATAATGTTGCATTGTAGGTTTATACAATCTTACAAGGATTATCATGTCAATGCATGATATTTTTAAACTCATTTGGATTGTTGGCCCCGCAGGGGCTCTTAATGAAGTTGTTAAATATTTGACATCAACCAAAAGAAACCTCAATTGCAACTGCTATAACTAAATCAACACATATTGCAACTACTAGTCCAAATTTAATATTTGTCATGTTTAGTTGCATACAGTGTAGCATTCAGTGTTGCTAATGTTTAACAGACAATATATGTTAGTATGCAACAGAAATCAACTTCAAATGCAACTCAAAGTCACTTGATACCTTAACCTCAAAGTCAAATATATAAAACTAGTAGTTCTATTCCGTGTACTATAAACCAACAATTTTGTCTTTGTTTGAGAAAAATCAATCAATGTAAACTAACTAATTCAAGCAATTCTAAGTGGGGGATTTCGACAAGTTCTCCTATTATGTCCATACTCATTGCAACTCCCGCACTTGACTTGTTCACGCTGTTTTGCATTTATCTCCCAAGAAGCTTTACATCTTCTTTTCTTTGGTCTGCCCACTCTTACTCGTCCTTGTGGAGGATATAGTGCCATTGACTTGAAACTTTCGGGTACTTCCCACGTGTCTTCGTGACCAACAGGGAACACCGTCTCTTCATATGCATGAATCATTGCTTCCTTTGTGAAATATGGTGAACAATAATCATATGGATCATGATTAGCCTTTTGTAAAACAGCAACTGCATGACCACAAGGAAGTTGGTCCAGCTGAAATCTATTGCATGTGCAGGTTCTCAAACCAATATCAACTATAGCTTTTCTATCACCATTGTGAACTTCAAACAAAACATCATTTGTCGGATGCACCTGTACAAAATATGAATAGAAAAATCAGTGCCTCTCAATACTCATTATATTTAAAAAAATCTAAAATTCAAAGTCTTACCGTCAAATTAATGGAGTATAGGTAATTATCTTTCAACATAACTTCGAACTTAGTGGTCAGTCTTGTCAAGGTTGCATTTGCTATATTTCTATTGCTCCAACTCCATTTTTGGATCAAAGCACGCAAACTCTCTAACATAGTACAGATTGGGAGTTCTCGAATTGCTATGATTACAGAATTTAAAGATTCAGCAACGTTGGATGTTAAGTTTGAGTACCTGTTATTTGGTGAATGAACTCTTGCCCATTTGTCATACCCAACTTCTTCCAAAAATGGTCTTATTCTGTTGTCAACCTTATCAAGTTCTCTCATGTGATACTCAAACTTTTTAACAGTGTATGCATTTGCCGCTGAGAAGAAACACTCTTTAATCTTTTTTGAGTTCTTCTTGAACTTGCTTTTAATGTTGCTCAGGAGATGAAAGATGCAAAATCCATGTGGTATCTCCGGATACACTTTGCTGACAGCTTTTATTATGCTCTCATGACGATCGGATATTATAGTCATGTCTCCCCTCAATCCATAAGCATGTCTAAACTTGTCAAAAAACCAGTCCCAAGAACCATCATTTTCTGAATTGACTACAGCGAATGCCAATGGAAAGATCTTACCCCCTGCGTCCTGAGTTGCTGCCACCAATAATGTACCTCCATGAGCTGATTTTAGAAAGGTACCATCAACAATGACAACCGGTATGCAATGAGGCCATCCTTTCATTGAAGCATTCAATGCAACAAAGACGTATAAGAAACACCCATTGTTTCCCACTTGAAAATTAACAATTGATCCAGGATTTTTTTGATGCAGCATATACAAATAAGACACCAGTTGCGCATAAGATTCGGTTGCATTGCCTCTAACAATTTCTTGCGCTTTTTCCTTGGATCTCCAAGCTTTGCTGTAATTCACTTGCACTTTATAATCATGCTTCATGTCTCTTATTATATCCGCAACTGTGTATTTTGTTTTGATATTGGTGTATTTGTTTTTTATGATGTCTGCAATTACAGTTGCAGTGGCTTGCCTTTGATCCTTAAATCTCAACTCCAGATCACAAGTGTGAGTGTCAACCAACTTCCGTACTATGAACTGACTTGTTTCTCCATTTCGTGATGCTCGCATCATCCAGCTACAGTTTTTGTCGATGCAAGCAACCAAATACTCTTTCTGGCAAGACTTTTTAACATAAAACTGAAAATTATTGCGAATGGCATAATGACTCATAACTATCTTCAATGTTTCTCTGTCTTTGTATATTTGATCCAATTCAATCTGTTCATGTTGCTTGTTGCTAATGACAAACTTCTTCTCAATATGAGTTGCATCTCCATTATTTTCAAACTCATTTGAGATATCCACAAGTTGACCAGATATGAGTTCTGCATAGTCAATATAATTTGCAACCATTTCGCCATCCATTTCAGCAAGTGTACTTGATGTTGCATCTTCAGGTTGCACGGCTTCAATGCACATATAATCACTTGTTCCACTCCTGGTTGACGTAATAGTGTCTTGGGCATTACACTCTCTGATTGTCAAACACAGAGGATATCTTGTAAAATCTAGCTCTTTTTTCTTCAACTCAATATAAAACATAAGTTGACAATCATTAGCAATATCAAATGGAGGATAACTATCTCTAACTTGATACTCAATTTTTGTTGTGGATGATTCTGGAGACAACATCAGCTCATTGAGAATAAGTCCTAGCAAATTATTATAAGTGCAGTTGATTGGAATGAGCAATCCGCAAACCTTAAAGTTGATGTAGTTTCGATTTTCATTCCATTCACCACCATGTTGTACTACAACAGCGATATTATCCATTTATCCTTCACAAAACAATACCAAAAATCAATAGGTAATTGCAACTGCAATCAACCAAATTCAACAACATATAGCAAACAATGTAGTTCATTAAACAATGTAGCAACACTATATGCAAACATAATTGTCCCCGGTCTATGCAACACTCTATAAAGTTGATTAAACATTAGCCGCTATGCAACTTCAATAAGTGCCCCTGCGGGGCCACCTAACCAAAACCAACTAAATCCTAAATCAGCAACTAAATCAACCTTAGCAAACAACTGAATTAACATGCTAGTTGGGATGCAAGATAACTTAATCAGAAAAATCACTACTGAATCAACATGAATTGCAACTCAAAAGTACAAAGCTCAACAGCAACCACTAATCCAAATTCATAATCTCATAAATCATAATCAACCTCAATTGCAACTGAAAATCATAATCTCATAAATCAACTGATCAACTTGCAACTAAATACAACAATTAGATGCTATTAGATACAAACTTACGAAATCAACAACAAAATTTACAAAACTATAGTAATCTCAAAGCTGAAAATCATACTTAAATCTGGAATCGTAAGCAACACAAAACGCAACTATTAGATGCTAGTTCAAGCGAATCAACTCAAATATACAAAACCGAATTAGCTGAATGCTACTGGAATTGAAACTTTAAAACTGAGATTATACCTTGTTCAAGCGATTAGATGCTAGTTGATGATGACGGAGTGCGAGGTGAGGAAGAAACGCGGCTGAGAGTGCCGGAGCGGAGCTGAGAGTACCGGAGCGGAGCGGCTGGAACGCGGCTGAGAGATCGCGCGAGTGAGAGTGCGCGCGGCTGAGAGTCTGAATGGGCTTCTTTTGGGCTTGAAACAGAAATAACGTATTTTTGAAAATGGAGAGAGAAAGAAGGTATTTTTGAAAATTAAACTTGTTTTGACATTATTTGTGTAATATATATATAAAACATATATATGTATAAAAAAAGCCCTTTATTTTTTAGGAAAGAGCTCTTTAACTTTTGTAAGAATATGTGTCAAATTTCATTATCAAATCTCAAAAAATATTATAATTTTAAATTATAAATCAAAATATGCAAATATTGAAAAAAAAATATCAAAGAGAAATTACCACCGCTTTTTAAAATAACACAACAGTTTTATATGACACTTCTAAACAGACTCTAAACGAGTTTATATATAATTTTGATTGTCTCTAAATTAATATTTCGTAAAATGACAAACTTTCTAAGCTTGATAAATTCTCAATCTCAAATCACCACTAATATTAAAATTTAATAACTTTATAATAATTAACATAATGTTAAATACTGATTCATCATCTGTTACTACCTATGTTTGTATCATTCGTGAAATGTAGACTCCTAATCACCGTATTCTGAAAGAAAAAGTTAACTGATAAATAAAAGGGTTTGTGTAGTGTGTCTATAATCACATGCTAAGCGCAGAATTTGATATGTTTGAGATGTTTTGATTGGTGTGGTTGTCATATTTTTAAGCGCAGAATTTGATATGTTTGAGATGTTTTGATTGGTGTGGTTGTCATATTTGAGGGGTCTACCATTAAATATGAGAGCCAAACAAAATCTCGCAAACGGGTAAAATTCCGCGCTTAGCATGTGCGCATAGACACACTAAAAAACCGTAAATAAAAAATGCCAAAAAAAATGGAGAGATGACGTGGGTTCTCCCTAGGAAAGGCACAGGGGTATAAGTTTTGCTCATTTTTAAAGGCGAGGGTAATATAGTCAAGTTGTCATTCCGCAGAGAGGTGGTGTTTAATGTTAGACTGTTAGTGGTGGATTGGTCTCGATTTAGGAAGTGGTCAAACTTGTCTGATAGTGTATGGACCAAATGAAAATGGCTGCTACCAATTTTTTCTTTTCTCTGACGAGTTACTCTCCGTATGATACAAGAAAATTCCACGCACCACGCTAGTATTTCGACTTGGTGCGGCACATGTAATCGCATGATTTGAAAATTTGTGGAGTTTAACATTTTAGTTTTGAACAAGAATAGAATCGAATCATATTCCAGCCTTCTAGGGTTATTGCTTGGGGACGGTATTGTAGCTTTTCTGAAATCTCCAGACTGTAAATCAAACAATAACACGTGAGCACATGTTAAGCACTAAAATTTATTAATTTGGGTACGGTTGGATAGCTCAGTGGTAAAGAGCTTATCCTCTGTCGTCCCAGGTCCTAGGTTCGACCCTGGCTCACCCGAGAGTTTCGTAGAACATATACTCATTTGTAAGGCTATAATCCATATTTGTCAAAAAAAAATTATGAATTTGGATGTATTTGATTGATGTGGTTGTTGTAATTGCAGGGGTGCATCATTATTAAAAAATGTTCGGCCAATCAAAATAAGAGAAATTTATCAGATTTAGTGTTTACTGTGTATCAATAGATACATCATAAAAATACTTTTTATTTTATGTAATATCACGTTATCGTTGAATTTCAAATACATGACTCGATTAAAATACACGAAACACGAAAATATGAATGATTCTAAAGACTGTTACCAGACATATATTTAAATGAAATTACGTCATTTTCCTATCAATTTTCAAATTTTACCAACCCATCACCGTGACTTTTTAACCCCGCCAGCTTAAACTACCTATATTTTCATAGGTCATGAAGACCTTTCGGTCTTGTTTTAACTAACTTTTATACAGATAAAACAATTTACAAAAAGAATAAAAAAACACTTTTAAATGGTCTTCAAAGACTGCAAACTTCTTTTCTCATCATATTCTTCCTTTTGTAGCTTTCACTCTTCTACTTTTGGGCCGTCCCAAGTGGAATATATAAGGTTTGGGCCCTTCTAGATGCCCCATTATCACATGGGCCCAGATTTTATAAGTTCTTTTGCTTAATGCCGTCGAATTTTGTCCTTAATCGGATATCTTAAATCATATCATCATATATTTAATTTTATTAATAACTTTGGTCATATCTGAATCTTAATAGCGTGGCTTGTTGAATAAGATTTTATTTAATTATTTAAATTTATTTGTATAATACCAATAATTTAACATAATTTAGAAATGCAAGTACCATACATTAAATAAACTAACATTTGTCATGGATCTCAAACCCTATCTACGTTCCTATTCGACTAAAACATATTTTAGAAATAAACAAACACTAATAATTAAAATTGCATCAATCATGAATATAATAAGTTTTCAACCATTTTATTTGAAATTCATAATTATATATTTGATAACTTTTAAAAGTTGTGTAATTTATTATGTCAAAAATAGTATAAAAATTGTATTGAATAAAGACGAGGATAAATATTACAAGATATTTTATTTTGACAAAAGTATGAGTATCAAAATGAAAAGGATGGAATTTTTTTTTAACTACCTGAGAGATTTTTGTTAACGCGAAATCTTTATACATGCAGAAATGTCATTATTAGATTGAAATTAATAAGAATTCCAAAAAAAAAAAAAAGAATTCAATTACCTAACAAAAGTGTGATTATTATCGTATAAAGTGTGATTATTATTGTGTACTTGTCTTCGATTTTCAGCTTGCTATCCAAATTTGATGATTCCATGACGAACAAACCAAACAACATTTTTACTTAACTCAACAACCAGACAACAAACGACGACGTCCGAGGAGAAATCTCGAACTTCAAAACCATCAAGACATAGCCAACCATTTCATGCAGTTTGATGTCAGTATCTACTTTTAACATAGCAAGCTTATAAAAATACAAAGTAACATGCAAAGTACAAACTATTTCTATACACCCCTCAATCATCATTGTTGTATGTATAATTGTATGTACAGTTCCATAAAAACATTTACACAACACAACATTTCACTTTTCCTTTGCAAATATCGAAAAATATACCCATCATAGCTTCATATTCTAGGGTTCCTAAATTCACAAAAAGGAATCACGAACAAGATTTCTCTATCAGAATCATCCAAAGTCTCCATCTTTTGTAAAGGGTATCTCTCACTTTCTCTCTTTGATCATGTTATTTATATTTTCTTGATTTTCTTGAATTTTCTTGATTTTTATGTTGTGCACCTTGCTTTTGGTGAAGATGGTGACTAAAATGAAAGTTGTTTGGTGATTTAGACACCCTTTTGGGGAAAGTTTGAATCTTTATTGGTTTGATTGATTAATTTTGTGTTTGTGATTGTGATGTGTGGGTGATTTTAGGGAGGATGCCTTGTCAAAATATGCAATATTGGACCTTTACTGGCCTTGTGGGTGCTTTTCTTGATCTTGGTATTGCTTATTGCGTATTATGTGCATCAAGTTTGGCGTTTTTCGTGTCGGAATTTCTTGGTTTGTTTGGATTGAGGCTGCCCTGTCCTTGTGATGGAATGTTTACGCGGCCTAGAAACCATTATTGTTTGCAGAGGCTTTTGTTTGATTATCCTCATGAGAAAGTCGGTTACGTGTTGTGTTCTGTTAGAAATAAGTTCCCATTTCATTCTGAATTGACGAATGATGAAAATCTTGGTGTGAAGTTGGTTGAAGAAAGAAGCAATCTTGGTAATGGCTATTATGTTGATTTCGAAGCTGAGGCGTCTTGTAGTTCAGTATCAGATGCTAAGGTGTCACGGAACACGGGTGAAAAAGAGATGGTTCCAAGAAAGGGAATTGGTTTTGAGTTTAATGTAGGAAGGTGGCCGGATAAGAAGATTGATATGAAGGGTAAGGGGATTAGTATTCACAGACCGAGAGCCAATATGCGTCGTCGAAGAAAGGGTGGTTATGATCACAAAAGAAGTTCCAGTGTGTCATCTCACGATCAAGTACCTGTTCCTCGGTATTCTAGTAGCATTAAAAAGGAAAAGAATGAGGACCTAGGGGGCATGTCAGCTTCTGATGAAGCCGACACTAACTACTTGTCTGGTATGTTTTAGCTATGCATTTTATAAGTTGTGATTTAGGTTCTATATTATTGTTCAGTTAATGTTTGTTTTATGATTGGAGCATTAACATTTTTAAGAATTTAACCACCTAAAAAAAAGAAAAGAAAATAGGATGGGGTTTCTGTCTCGTTTAGAACTTAAAATGAAACCAACAGCATAGTGCGAGATAATGTATGGATGGATTTTCAGAATCATCCTATAATATGTAAATATGAAGCTACATTGAAAAATCCGAGTTTGTTGTATTGTTTAGGTCACACATGCTTACTGCTATTGTATTTATAAATCCTTCTAATGCTTGGCTTCATCATATCTAAACTTAGATGACAGGAGGGCTCCTAGTGTCATGAGTGCAGGGGGGAGTGGTTCGCGTGACGTTGATTTGAACAGCTCTCTGCCTGGCATGAATTTGAAAGAGAAATATGAATCGAGTAATGAAGACTTTATGAGTGATGCACGAGGCGCTCTTTCTCTTGGTGACGAGATAAATACAATTGGAGTTCTGGAGCAAGCACTTAAGGAGGAGCATGCTGCTCGTGTTGCGCTATACATTGAGCTTGATAAGGAGAGACATGCTGCTGCTAGTGCTGCAGATGAAGCCATGGCCATGATACTGCGTCTTCAAGAGGAGAAAGCATCCGTTGAAATGCAAGCACGACAATATCAAAGAGAAATAGAAGAAAAGTCTGCATATGATACAGAAGAAATGAACATTCTTAAAGAAATCGTTTTAAGGAGAGAGAGGGAAAAACATTTCTTGGAAAAAGAAGTTGAAGCCTATAGGCAGCTGTTGTATTCTGGAAAGGAGCAGTCAGAACTTGATATTCAAAGTATAGTGGACAAACAGAGACGAGAATCTTCTTCAGGTTATTTGTCTGACGATACAGACTTGATGCTACGTGAGCTCAATGAATCCCTTGGAAAGAACACAGCGGCTAAAGGTAGAATTTCAAATGCTGAGCTGACATGTAAGGATACACAACAAAGACCTTTTGTTCAACTTGGGAGTTCAGAATGGAACGAAGATGATGTAGTTCCAACACAGCAGGGTAAAGACAAATACTCCTCTTTAAATAGCTCTGATGATGTCAACCAGGAGCTACAAGAGAAAGAGATGGTGTCCGTAGGTAATAGTCAACTCGCTCAACCAATAGAAGGGCAGGGATCAAATAATTCAGAAGAGCCCCAATTTCCTAAGTCTACCATTCCCTGCAGTAGTGATGAACAGAAGAAAAATGGTTCTGAGGATATATATGGAGGCATAACAAAGAATGTAAATACTAACATGAGCAGTGTACCAATTCAGATAGATGATGATGATATAAAGAAACATGAAAAAGACACTATGGAAAACATAGTTCAAAGTAATGAAGCTAATAAAAAGGAGCCTGTTTATGATGTTCATGTGATCAATAACAACTCCAAGATCTTTAATGAGGCAAGTGGTAAGAAGACTGAAATACTGCCGAAGACTGATACTTCTAAAGTTACTCCTGATGTCTCCCAAGAAGTTTCAGACATACATAAAAGAGAGTCCCCAAGTACTAGCAAGATAGGTATTGCAACAGACTCTAACAGGAGCACCTTAGACATGGCCATGAGGCTGCCACCACCAGGTCCTAGGGAAAAATCTGTGCCTGTTTCCCATAGAAGTTCCATTTCTGTATCAGATACTGAAAGGTTAAAAATTGATATGGAGGTTGAGTGGCTAAGAGAAAAATTAAGGGCAGTGCAGGAAAGAAGAACAAAGCTCAATGTCTCTGTGGATCATGATAAGGAAAAGCTGCAGTTGCAACTGCTGGAAGATATCGCTTCCCAGCTTCGAGAAATTCGAGTTATGACTCATCCTGAGAAGGCCATGCGACAGGCATCTTTACCACTTCCGTCCTCTGAGGTGAGCACTTATAGGTTATAACTCTCTGTCGACACCTTTAGTCATTTTTACTATATAATGTGTCATTACATGTTTTCTTTTTGTATGAATGATATTGTCTGGGCTGATGTCTGGATGGTTATATATTCCTTGGTGCCAAGTGATAGTAATTTTGAGTTGCATGAGGAGAAAGAGGGAAGTTGTTCCACTCTTAGTTGCATACTATTCAGCCTCACAATTTGTACTACTTTAATCACGTTGTTTATGTGACAGTGTTTTTCCATCACAAAGGTAATGTTGAATATATAACTAAAAAGCACATTAATTTGAGAAATGGACTTTGAGACACTAAAATGTGAAGGGTTCCTGAACATTGGAAAATTGCTGCTAAATTCTAGTTAGTTCTATCAGTCGCTTTCTTCTTCCTTCCTTTATCTACCCACCTCAGGACCTGTCTTACCTTTCTCAAATCTCACGCACTGCCTGCCATCGCCTCCCCTCTTTGATGTTCATGTGTGATATCACCCCCCCCCCCCCCCCCCCCAAAAAAAAAGAAAAAAAGAAAAAAAAAGGAAACGCACAGAGCAAATATAGCCCCAGGACCCCAGCGAAACCACCCCTATCACTAAAATATAATCCTCTCTAGGAACATAATTCCTTTCCCAACAAAGCTGCCCTCCCCAACTGCCTGTAGTTAAGCTTGTAAGTTCACCAATTTATGTGAGCTATTTCGAGACTAGCGCACAGTTAAAATATATTCCTTATAAAAATTAGCTCAAACTGTAAGTACACAATAATCTGTAGGCCTGGTCTTTTCTGTTTTAGAACCAACTCAAAAGGTGTTGAACATAAATTGGGGAATTTGAAGGATTTAACTGAATTAGGAATATATACTACTTTGATGTGTTTTTTTTGCATTATATGCATATGTTGCTTGGATTACCTCTAGATACATAGAAGCAGGTTGACGAGCAATGACACAAAATGCACGCCACGAGAAAATAATATTCAAATTTTATTTGATTATTAGAGGCAAATTGAAAGCTAGGTAGAGTTTATACACTCTTTCAGATGCTAAAAAAACTTAAATTTAAAAATAAGTATACAGCTAGGGCATATCATGATATGTATACTGATAGGGGTATGGGAATTTCACTTTCTGGATGATCCATCGAGTGTTTCATGGTTCGAAATTGTTTAAATCTCTTCTCAATCATCTTTTTTCAGTCTTTTCAGCATAAGTTCCTTGGCTTGGACGCTTGCCTTTATACTGTTCGAAGTTCGATACAGAATTATCGGTTTTTAAACCGGAATCGTACCCTCAAAAAATTAAGCCCCTTGTTGTCGTGGTGGAAAATTTTA
Source organism: Daucus carota subsp. sativus (assembly GCF_001625215.2). Lineage (NCBI taxonomy): Eukaryota > Viridiplantae > Streptophyta > Magnoliopsida > Apiales > Apiaceae > Daucus > Daucus carota. The sequence continues at coordinate 31,724,832 of NC_030388.2, read as the reverse complement.
GCTTGAGATTTTCTTCTAGTCATATATGAATTGAGATTTTTTTTGGGGACGTGATTGGTTTCCAAGATCAATTGCGGCCCAAATTACCCCAAGTTATCCATGTTTGACAGAAGACCCAAGTTCAACTGTTCTGCGAGTACCTGCTGTACCCTGCTTTTGAGATTGTCATACAATACAATCCCCAAAATTAACTATGTAATAAGTCATGCGGCTATTCCGAATATATTTTTAATGTGAAAGATGACATGTTTTGGAATTGATGCAAACTTGCATCATTTTCAATTTTTCACATGCTTACTTAAAAAAAAATTCATGAAAATTATTTTAAGCTTGTTCCTTAACAATGGCAGTTACAAAAACAATGATAAAATGTGTTAAGGGTTTAAGGGAAGCAGCACTGTTCACTGTTTCCCTCACATTTATATATTCCTTTGTTATCTAGTTCCAACTGCACGGACATCAATAAGAATTTGTATTGCATGTCTTTACATCACATTAAGTAATAAGTTTCCGTAGAACATATCAACTTGTGTTTATGGCCGAAGAAGTAACAAATCTTACGATGTCTAGGTTACAACTATTTTGCTTGTATATGCTATCCATAATTTCCACATTTGGCACTTGTAAATTAAATTGAATTGTGTTATATTTCTGGCTATTATATGTACCAAGAAATATATCTCAATTTGGTCCTGATCATCGTAAACTCTTTTTTTGGCCTCTTTCATGTATAGTTCTGTAGGATTTTAATACAAGTTTGCAAGTTCTAGAGTAATCGCTGTATTTTGAAGAAGAAATTGGTTTTTCCATCTCTCTCTATATATGCGTGCTTACTCTTTATTTCAAGACGTGCATTATCAAGAGCAACGATTTCATGTTTGTAAACCATGCTAATGTCATATAGGCAAAAGTTGTTAACCTTTCGATATCCTCATGATGCTCTGGTATACTCCAGTATCGAAAGCTTAAAAACAAATAGTAAATGTTTTGCATGCTCTAGTTACTGAATTACTGATATTTATAATATATGATCATAGGCTACAAAGAAAAGGAGGCATCCAAGTGCATATGTAAACAACAGCTCGTGAGGCTTGAGGTACGGAATCTGGTGTCATAGTCTAACTAATATATTTATTTCATTAACTGTTAACTTTTTGGTGACAATTGCATGAGAATATATCAGAATTAATAGATGATTCTCTCAAATGTTACAGAAGATCGATCATCCATGTTTAGAAAGTGTACTGATCCTTGTCGCAGCATCATGATCATAGATGTTCGAATATGCACCAGGATGCTAGCCTAGTTAGATCACGGAGCTGCCGAAAATTATCATTTCTAGGAGATATAGTCTTACAAATAGTTACCTAGGTTTGATGTGAGAACTCGTAAGCAACATGTAAATATTGTGTAGTGCCTACTTGTTAGTTGTTACTACCGTCCTTCCATCACTTTTTGTTTCTTTACACTTTCAGTTGTGTAAAAATGAAAGCTCAGAATGAAGCATGAATAAAGCTTTTGCAGTTGTACAGTTTGTATATAATCACAGTTTTGTTGATAACATCTCTTTCATGCTTACACATTGTGATCGTTTGTTATTGACGACTCAGTGAGCATTATCATGTGCTTCGCAATTGTGATTTGCTTATTCGGTTGAGATTTGAGAAAACAGCAGACTCTGGTAGAAAAAAATGCGAGATGTTCATCGGATCATGGTTATAGCTGCAGATGGTCATAGTTGCAGCCTTGCAGGTTTTGTTCAGAAAATGATGCATATCAGAACTTCTGGAGAACCTTGCTTGTTTACTGCTTATAAATTGCATCTTTCATCATTCAACTCAAACACACTGTAACCGAATCGATGACGTCAGGTCGAAAAGTATAGCCCATAAACATAGATCGTACCTCTCTAGTCATTGTGGGATAATACTTGCCGGCTGCAATTTGATGGATCAAGCTTTCAAGAGTTGGCTCTTAATACCATATATGACAACCCGGGTCAAATCCAGAGTCTTTTTTGAAAATCGGTTCAAGTCTCAAACTCTGAAGCTGAAAATAAGTCCAAATACACTAGCGCAACAACCAGGGTAATCCAGGGTAATCCACAAGTCCAACCAGGGTAATCCACAAGTCCATCAGATCATCACAAGCCCCCACAAAGATTATGATATGCTGGTACAATTGATAACAATACTTATGCTTATAAACATTTTCAAAAAAAAAAAAAAAAAAATACTTATGCTTATAAACTGAATAAAAGTTTCCGCACTCTTCGATGTTGATGTTAGAGCATCTCCAACGGCGTTGGCTATAATCATTGGCTAAATTGGATCTGTAAGACATTATGTAAAATTTGCTGAACCTGTAAGACATTTTGCTTCAATGGTACGGGCTATATTGGTTGCCTATAATTTAAAAATAGCATGTTATTAATATTTTAAATTGTTAAAATAGAATATATCAGTTCAATATGGTAATAAATGATGTACAATCTTCCTACAGATTTTCTTACAGACCTAGGTTCGACAAATTTAGCCATCCATAAGAGGTTGGCTAAATTTATAGACAACAGTTGAGCATGGTTTGAGTTGAATTTTTGGAGCTGTTGGCTAAATTTTTTTATTTTAAGTATGCCGACTCACTTTTTACCCAAGATATTTAGATGGTTGGAGATGCTTTTACGGCCTATTTCCTTCATAAGTAAAAACATCAATTGACATATTTCCATCTTGGAAATCAAATTTCATATCTTTGCCGTAAATTTGAGCTATTTATGCATCAAACAACAATAACACTGTACATAGGGTCGCGCTCAAGAGAGTGCCAGTCTTTAAAATAGAACCATAGAACCACTAAGGTTCTGCTGCGGAATCCTAAATTTTAAATAGATTTTTAGGATCTAAATCTAAATACATGTTTTTTTCATATTTTTTTCATCGTTGTGTGTGTTCAAAAATAATTTTAAAATCTAATACATAGATATTGATATTTTTTTCATGTGAAGTTCTGCTGCAGAACTCTAACCCATACTTAAGTTCTGCTGCAGAACCCTGACTTATAAGGTAAGAGTTATATGGTTCTCTCCCTAATGGTTCTCTCTTGAACCTGACCCACATAATCAAATCAAACATATTTACATGATTAATAAAATTATCAATCGACATATATCTATCGTGAATTTACTATTTTTTCCGAGATTAACCATCCCAAAAATAAAACCATCCAAGCACAAATCCGTGACTACAAATATGATGCACTTTGCTATAAAAAGGGATGGATGAGGAGAATTAAGTGGATCATTTTGTTTCATTAATAGCAAGTTAGAATGCATAAAAGGGCAAAATCGTAATTATAAAAAACCAGAAGTCGATATAATCAAATAATCATCATCCTCATAAATAAAATCAAGAAAATAGTTCCGTCCGTTTCAAGGGCAACTGATAAGCCATATCTTCATTAACATAATTTATATATTTCCTTTTTCAAATCATATCATAATCGTATTATGATTCTTATCTCTCTTTGTTGGTAAGTCTGCCACTGTAATTTCTTTATATTTCTTCATCCTCAGGTTTTTTACTGCGCCTCTTTATTTTTCATTTACATGTAACATGTTCATATCTTTCATCCATTATGGTCACTTTTTTACACAAACACGTCTACGTTTATTTATGTTCGGGTTTTCTAGTATGTGCTCATCAACACATGTTATGATTCTGAATGAAAAATCTTTAATGATGATACATTTTGTGATCTCGAAATCTCGAATCCATGATTCGATTTGTTATGTAGATTGGGAAATGATTTAGTGTAAAGCAAGATGCAATTATTGTGCCATGATACTCACACATGCATGTGAGCAGCGGACTCTCGACCTCTTGTTACGGAAATTTTCGATATGACTGAGGATCATTTATCGATATTTTAATTTGTGTTGTCACGATGATGTATTTGACCTCTCGATCCCTTGTCATCGATATTTTGTATGTCGGAGGAAACGATTTTATTTTTGGTATATTTTTGGTTTTTTGGTTTGTTTATTATGTTTCCTGTTTTTAATTACTGCATTATTGCACTGAGTAATAAAATCGACATTTTGTTGATTATCAGTGAAGAGAAGAGTAGTGGATAATGGCATCTTCTGCAGCTGCTGCCAATCAAAGTGCTTCTGCAGCGAGTTTTCATCCTTACCCGCAACCTTTGGCGCGATACGAGGATGTTGTAGCCTCTGGAAAACTCTTCATGGATACTTTAGGGAAGCTCCATGCTACAATGGGAACCAAATTCATGTGAGCTGCCTCTTATTAGCAACTGCATATTTTTTTTTCAGGGTTAAATATCACGTACATTACTCGTTGAGTTCAAATTTATCAAGTGAGTCACTCGTATTACAAATATGACTCAACATAGTCACTAAAGTGAAAATTTCTATTAACTTAGTCATTAAATTAGTCATAGACAGATGGTGTCCTTGATTCAAATTTTCAAAGTAATGACTAAATCGAGTACTTTTGCAATGAATGACTGATCAATTGATATATTTGGATATAATGAGTGATGTATTTGATACTTAATGCACCATAACTCGAATAGTCTGCGTGAAAATGGAAGTGTTCTGACTACATTTGCTTCTTGTAGGATACCTGTTATAGGGGGAAAGGACCTGGACTTGCATCATCTTTTCGTAGAGGTCACTTCTCGCGGAGGTATTGGGAGGGTAATGTTGAAGTTCTGTCCTGTCTTGTGGAATACTTTCTGGATGTTCATTTCTCAGATTAATGCATCAGATGAATTTCTCGCCTGTTAAATTCTTTAATTGAATGCGGATCTCTGTGGTTATTAGATCATTGAGGGTACTTAAGATTTTTATCTTTCATTAAACAAATTGCTTCTAAATCAATAGTTATTTTTTTTTATGACAGTTAGATAACATGCCCTTTTTGTTCTGGCATACGTCGATGTCAGAAAAAATAGAATTAGTATCCTATTGCTGTTCTTCGTTTCTTAGAGATTATTGTTTCATCCTCTTGCTGTTCTTTTTTAGGATCTGCAGCGACTTAAATTATTGGATGTTTTAGTTAAGGCCGCTTCACAAGGTTAATTAAATTTTTGCAGGTTCTCGGTGAGAAAAGGTGGAAGGAAGTAACTGCTACTTTCAGCTTTCCTTCCTCTGCGACAAATGCTTCATTTATATTGCGCAAATACTATTTGTCACTGCTTCAACACTATGAACAAGTTTACTATTTCAAGGCGAAAGGCTGGACTCAATCTGCTGGTGCGTGCAGGTCCTTGTCAAATATACACATTAAACTTTTTGATCCTTTTCTTATATATGAAACGGATAAAAACTGCAGATGCTTCACATAAAGTCCCTACGGTGTCAGCTTCATGTCCTGGTTTGGATTCATCCGCATTTCCAGTAACAAATGTTCAAGAGACTCCGTCACAGCCCCAAATGGATACAACACAGTCGCTTCCTGGAGGTAGTTTTCCTGCCCCTCGATACTTGACATATATGTAAAAATTTACAATGTTGCAGATGAGCATGGTTTTTTCTGATTTTTTCGAGGGAAATTACATATTACATAATTACAAATCAATTTCCAGAAATAGACCCTCAATCTCAAATTACAAATTTTTACTAATTGTAGTGTAGGATTGTGTTTTGCCTAAGATTTACCCCTGGCGAACGCTTAGTTCTGCAGTAGTTGCATAAACAATATGATAATCTTGAGGTAAAACTTGATTTGTGATTTTTCTCTCTCCAGTAGTTCCAGCAACTGCAGCTACTCCAACTGTGACTGGAGTAATCGATGCCAAATTTGAAAGTGGATATCTTGTTACTGTTACAATTGGCTCTGAGACACTAAGAGGTGTCCTGTATCAAATTCCACAAAATGGAGCTGATCAAGTGAAGCAGAATATTAGTACAGGGTCAAAAGCTAATGATACAGCAACAGCAACTGGTGTGCAACGACGGAAGCGTAGAAAGAAATGTGAGATGAAAAAGAGGGATCCTGCACATCCAAAACCCAACAGAAGTGGGTACAATTTCTTTTTTGCGGAGCAGCATGCAAGGCTAAAACCGATGTATCCAGGAAAGGACAGAGACATCAGTAGGATGATCGGTGAATTGTGGAACAAACTTAATGAACCTGGCAAAGCAGTAAGCACCTAAGTTGACCTGCATTGCTAAATTAGTTATAGTTCATTGATTATAGGACTTCTTTTTTGACATCTTTTAATTTACTGGGGTCAGGTTTATCAGGAAAAGGCTGTCAGAGACAAGGAAAGGTACAGGATTGAAATGGATGATTACCGAGAAAGGCTAAGGACGGGGCAAGTTGTTAGCGATGTTTTGCCAATACAGCAACAGGCTCCTGAGATTGATATCAATATGATAGATGGGGATGAGAATATTGAAAATGAATGTGGAGATTCTCCACAAACTCCGGAAAATGAGTCGAGTTCTGGGAAGAGTGACAAGAGCAACTTGGTAGACAATATGACAGCAGACAGGGATAGAGATTTTGGGAAGTCTCTTGGACTAGAGATTGGAGCGCAGAATGTTGGTATGGGAGCTTTGGTTGACGAAAAGGCTTTAGAGTTGCAGAAGAAAGTTGTCGAGAATGGACGTGAAGGTGAAGAATTCTTTAAGGCTGATGATCAAATGGATTTGCAGAAAAATTCTGCACCCAATATGGAGACAGAATCAGAAAAACTAACACAGAGTGAAACAGTAGCTATTGGAATGTGAGTCGGAAAAAAATTAATAACTACAAAAGATAGAACTGAAACAGAATCGACACCTGAAGGACAAGTATCTGGTGATTTAGGAAGCATCAACAATGTAATCAAGATTCTACGCAATGCAAGAAGGTAGGCTTTCTCAAGAATAGTTTTTTACTTGTTTTCATTGATTTACTCTGAACAGTCCCAATTTTTGTGCAAAACATCTTGTAGTCTTCATCTCTTCAGTTTAATAAACACTTATAGGTTGTAATAAAGCCATATTGTGTCTTTATCCGAATTTCTTTATGAAGGTTCATGGTTGATGATGGATCCAGACCAAGATAATAAAGCTCGACAATTTACTAAGCATTGACATTATATAGAAAGAATGAAACTTTCCTCACATAGAGCAATGAATCAAGATGCATCACAACCTCTGTGCCATTGATCTGGAAAGGCAAAGAACTAAACATATATATCAAGAATTATAAAACAAGAAGATTTAGTTCATTAAAGATTCCATGGATCCTCCAAATTATGAGAGGAAATTAGACAATAATCTTAAATTGCAAGTCTAAAAACATGGTACAAACATAGAATTATCAGGAATCAGAAGAGACGAGAAGCGCATCCCAGATCATGTCCATGTCCAAAGATGGCACTCTACTTAACTGATCGACACCATTAATATTTTCTGCACAGAAAACCTCTTGTGGCTTCTTATTCTTCTCATGTGATATCATACCACTCTTGCCCTTAAATTCTTCAACTTGGCAGTTATTGATTGTTCTTGTCTCCTCACAAGTCTTCTTGGATGTTGCTGATCTGCAATCAGATGCCTTCTTATTCCCAGACATTGCTTGCAGTTTTGCTTCAAGCAATGCTGCGGTGCTGCCATTCAAAGAATTGGCCTTTAGTTGGTGCTTCTGTTCTGGAAAATTCAAATGTGCATAATCTCCCCTTAACAAATAAGCAGCTGTGTCATATGCAACAGCAGCTTCTTCAGCTGTGTCGAAAGTCCCCAGCCACACCCTTGTCCTATTTTTTGGCAACCTTATCTCCGCAACCCATTTCCCCCAATGCCTCTGCCTCACTCCCCTAAACAGCTTTGTGAAAGAAGGCTTCTGCATTCGTCTCCCTGAGCTTTTCATTGCCTGAGTCTTTGTAGTGCTGAGCCAGTAATCACTAAGCCCTTCAGGTGTGTAACTAGCCAACAAATTCTCATTGATCTTTAAACATTCTGAACTGGCCTGATCATTGCGTTGAAAACTTGGGACATCATTCAAAACCGAAGGATCATTTAAAAACAAGCCTAGGTTTTGGAATTTCATGTCAGTACTTGATGAACTCGAACCTTGTTCAGAGGCATGATCATGACTAACTTGATGTAACTGCGGAAAAGATTCAAGAAAAGTTAGAGGAATGCATGAACTTCCACTAGAAAATTTGGTCTTTTCCAGGTCTGCAACATTACAAGTACTCAGAGTTGCAACAGAAGACTTATCATCCACCGGAGAATCAGACTCCGAACTGGACTGAAGAAAGTTCCAACCACTGTGATCTGTAAAATTCTGAGACCCTGGAACCATTTCTTGAAAATAAGAAGGCAACATTAGTTCCTTGGGAAGAAAGGTTTCTAACTTTGGATACTGTTTGTCCATGATGAATGTGAATCATAAAAGAAAGAAAGAAAGAACAAAGGATTCTGAATGACTGCAATGATCTGCAGATTTAAACAACTTTATTTATATACAAGTAATTCCAGCCTAACTTCAGCTGTGCAGCTGTTCTTGAGGAACCTAATTACTTATTATATTCAAGAAAATGAGGTGTCAAAGCTGTGGTAACAGACTAACAGGGGAAGGTAAACTATGCATGAAGTCACATCTGCATTAATTTATTCGGTAGCCCGGATTAATTAATGGGATCGGAAATGGGTAAAATGTACGCAGATCTTATCCGCAAAAACTGACACTTGCTAATATGCATTGTATCTGTACTATTGGTATATTCCAGAAGCATTCATGCTCTGCAACTTAGTTCTGGTGGCCAAGAGAAATGAGACAACTCATGCATCAAGCCTTTAGAGTTGGCAAGATGAATGTACATTGTTCCATGACAAGGGCCTAAAGAACCTCAATGGTCTTCAATCTCTAGCTAGGCTTACTTTTTCTGTTTCTTTAATTTGGCTGCACCATGGTTAGGTAATAAGCTTTTTTCAGTTTTCATGTAATTTCCTGATTAGTAAGCTTTATGCTGTTGTCACCTTGTAACTTTCTATATTCAACTAGAACACATTTCAAGGTCGTGAACGAGGCTAGTCCATGTTGATCTAGACCAAAATCAACTAAAACACATTTTAAAGTCGTAGAACGAGATTGATCCAGACAGAATCCTAAAAACACCTTAAACATAGTAGAATTTTGATCTAAACTCTAGCTGATTTCGTATTAAAAAATAAATATTATTATTAAACTTTTTATATTCAATTAAAACAAGTTTTAAATCCTCGAACGAGACTAATCCTTATTGATCCAGACGGAACCTGCACACAAACCCTGTTCAGAACATTCCTTCTTAAATATAATAGACTTTTTTTATATAAATTTTAGCTGATATCTTATAATCAATAAAAATTACTTTATTTCAGTTACGAAATTTTTGATATTCTGGTTCCGTCACTTCACATATTCGCTATACACGCACAACACACATCCACACGTTGAACACACAGTTGACAGTTCCCTTCAAGATGTGGTCCATAACAATGATTGGAACTAACTAACACAATTATATTGCAGTTAACACATCTTAATGAGTAATTAACGTTATCATCAACAATGTCATTTGCTTAAACAAAAGGGTTTGTTGAGTCTTTTCTCAATTTTTTATATGAAATTAGTTAAACATGTATAAAGAAAGCATTAGTGCAAGTTTTGTAATAGTAGATCCAGTGTTTAGCAAATGGTCCAATCAGTTCATACATCATTTTGTCTCTTCTCTGGCATTTCCTCTACGTGTCATACATGCTTTTGAAGACACTTTAACAACTCATCATCCCCGAACTTCAAATTATGGGCGAGCTTTGTGCATCTTACAAAATTATGGACATAAATGAGTCAAACTACTTGAGTTCGGTTTATAAAATATTTGAATTCGACTCGATAAGAGCTGAACCGAACTTTGAACTTTTCAAATTCTTTACCGAGCGAGTTTGAACTTCAGAGCTCTGACTCATAAAATATGCGAGCCTTATCGAATTTCTATCATTTTTATTTTTCTAAAAAACATATTTTTATATAAATATTTAATCGAATCAGACTGATCAGATTTCAAATTTTTGTCAATATTTTGTGAAATTGATTCAAATTTTCGAACTGAACTCAAACTCATCAAATTTTTTACAAAACAAGTTTTAAACTTGAAATTAAAGACCATCAAACTTGAACTCGAATAGTTTAATAACTTAAATCAAGTTTGACAGTATTCGACCCGGCTCATCTCATTCATGCCGAACCGAAGCAGCAAAGTATAAGCATGGACAATGGACATGAGTAGTCACATGAAATGATGCTCCCTATATATTAAAAAATGTGATTAACTAGACCAATAGACAAAAACCCATGTTTATCAAAGTTGCTTTTTGAGTTTTGCTTTTGTTAATTTAGTTTCTTTCATCATCAAATAATACTTTTCTTCCATTTTTGTCTCTAGTTCTATCACTAAAAACAACTAACAAGAATAAAGTTGTTCTTTGCAGCACATCATTAACCACCCTTTTTTTTAAAGCTACATCAACCACCACTTTTAGTCATAAAACAAGGATGATGTTGTATGTGGAAATTCCTTAACCAAACAGTAATTTAAAAATAATCGTGAACTTATGGAGAGAACATGCATATGATAATATTCTTTGAGTGATACCAAGGGCTCACTTCGGAGCTGTGTCTAATTTATCATCTTTTCCCCGAGATAAGTTCTTATATATCATTATTGGAGAAAATATTTTCTAAGTATCATTTTCCAATTCAAAATTCTAAATCATATAGGGCATGTTTGTTTTTCAGAAACAGCTCCTGCTTTTCTTGACTCGTTTGTGTAAAAAGTGTTTTTACTTTTTAACTTATCTCTCACATCTTCGGCTTCTTTTCCAAACACTTTATTAACTTATTTAATTCTCATTTTTGCTCCACTTCTCTAGTTTAAGCAAGAAGTCACTTTTTTTAAGTTTGCCCAAACAGCCTCATAATATTCACTTATTTTTCACTTCTTATTACCAAATTGTCTAATATATTGAAAATGTAAGTTTGGTACAAAACCTCATATTATTTTATGTTTTATAGAGACTTTTAAACCTAAACACAACTAGATGTAGCGTTATTTTTTTTTTAAAAAGTTGGGATTAACCAGTATTGATAAGTGATATCTCGGAATATTTTTCTAGATTACGTTATTTGTTAAAATTGTGATATATGAAACATTTTCTCCTCTTTAAAGATGCACATAGGAAACTATTTTCGACAAGAAAAAAATTATTATTACCATCTGCAACAGCAATATCAAATCGGGATTATGCTCGAATACGCGAAGGTAAACGAGCACGTCGTCTTACAAACACCACCACCTGCGAGTCTCACAAGCATGGTGATCGATGGATAGCCACTAATTTCTTGACATGCGAAGGAGTCATACTATGATGAGGATAAGTTTTTTTATGTCATTCATGTCGTGGGGCGACAATATTTTTTGTATGGAAACAAAAGTCTCAGCAAATTTAAATATTCTTGAATTAAAATTAGCGAAAAGCGTAGACGGCATTTCTCGAATTCGACATCACTTTCGTGCTAACATCCAGAAAGTGCTGGTTAAATAAATCTAAGGGCCGTCGCAATGAGCCAATGATTCAATTTTCGGAAGTGGTGCTATAAATTGTCCTTTAGACATTTATTTATTCGAACGCTTTCACGACTTTATTCATTTATCAAGATTTTACAGTATCAATGTTGTGTGCTGGTATCCAACAATATTATTCGGAGCAACTTTTGCCGTAAACCTTCCTTCTAACACATTCAGATACCCAGATACAGATACAGAATTGGTTACTTGACATTATATAAGAGTTCATTATCAGGGTGTTCAAATATTACACGATCAATATAAGTTGATATTATATAAGAGTTCATTATCAGGGTGTTCAAATATTACACGATCAATATAAGTTGACATTATATAAGAGTTCATTATCAGGGTGTTCAAATATTACACGATCAATATAAGTTCATCTAACACGTTCAAATACAGAATTAGTCATTTAACATGATATGAGAGTTCATGAGTGTGAGTGTGGAAGACTCAGGTTCATTGCAAGTTTCTGACAGATAACATTATGAGATACTGCAGTGCACATTCTGTGACGAATGTTCTTGAGAACAAAAATACCAAGTACAAATAAAAGAGTTCATTCAGCATTCTTAAATCAATAACCAAACAATAAATTGCAGAAAATTTGGACGATACTAGCAGACATGAAAAAATAGTCTAATTTGATTTGTTCCATAAGGAAAAAGAACTAAAAAAAAGCCGAAGTTGTATTGGATTATACAAACAAACCATTCTCTTAAAATTTAACCATTTTGGCAGAAGACTAGTGGTAGGGTGGTCCTGCAGGCCGCGGAGCTTTCAGCAAAGGGCAACTTGGTGTGCAAGCACAGCAAAAAACCGCCGGGAACCCTGTTCACTCTTACACAAACTGCTGGTGCTGAATGATCATACAGGAAAGTTTTCCTCATTGGCCTGGAACCGGGTATTTAACAATTTAAGCTGAGAACCCTCTACTGATATTTGCAGCCTGTAAACAGAACTAACCCTCAATACTATTCAAATAAGCAACTTAGCAGATTTCAACATACAAAACAACAAATTCAGTCAGTGTCCTCTATCAAGTATAATAATTCTATGTAAATATTAACAAGATGATTAAGTTCAGCCTAACCTCCAGGGAATAGGACACAAAATTGTACTTCTGGTGCATTTTAGTATCTACTCGACAAACAGCTCAGTTGCGCAGATATAGTCAAATATCTGCGGTCTGCACTTTATAAAAACATCTTACTTCATCACAAGTACAACAAAGAACTAATTAGAAAATGCGAGCTTATTTGTGTTGGTAGAGGAGATTGTATCCACAGGAGCGTAATAGAGCTTGGTAATTATGTATCAGAAAATATTATATTACGACTCTTGCCTCGTGATATTGTTAGTTAAATGATTTCTCTTACCTTTTGCAGGCGAGTTTTACATGGAATTGACAAGATATCAGCTCAAGCAGATGGATTATATAAAGGTTAAAGCATCAAGGGCTTTTCCAGTCTCTTAATTGTTGAAGAGGAAAATAGTTGCTACTCCAAACCCCTGAACTAATGCCGTCTAACAGCAAACAATCATCTGCCTTCAAGCCCTAAACATAATATCCAGGCATCTGAGCTGTGAGTTGATAGTAATCTTCTAGCCATGTCGGGTAATATTAAGTATCTAATATCAATACCTATCCAAGCGGAAATTATCTGTTTTGTGCATCTAAATGAAACAGGTATACTACAACAAAACGGTATCTGCAAGTAAAAATATATGACTCCGTATTTCCATCAACATCATCTGTATGACAATTTATGAGTTGCACAACATATGTTGCAGATTTTGTATTGAGACACCTTCTCATATTTAACTTGCTAAGTATTGAAATTACTACCGGGATACATGCAAGCCAAAGAAACTATAAATTTATTAACTATATTTCTTTTGGATCCGAATTTACAACACAACATCTATTGCACTGAAGAATTTATAATCCCTATGAAACAAAGCGATCATTTTTAACATCTTAGCCAGACTACTGAAGTTGGTCGTACAGAAATGGGCTTGAGGTAGTTTATCTATATCAGCATTCATATTCATCACTTAATAGTGTAAAGGAAACTCAATAAGGCATCTAATACACACTATTGGGTTATTTATTTCTCACTATGTTAAGGAGAATTATGGGGTCATTTGCATAAGGTCCAGACAGTGGATATTGGACTATTGGTTACTGCTGTCAGTTCAAATAACACTATAGGTAGTATATTAATATACATAAGCATTCAATTAAAATTATCATATTAGACTAACTTAAAAACTGATTTCACAATTTTGTAGCAACAGGAACCCGTTACGTTTTCCAGTTACTGTGTTCTTCAATTCTAAGATATCAGTTTTCATAATTATAGTAAGCAACAGGTCAAGCAATGCATGCTCAGGAAGGTATGCACGCAAAAACATTCTAAGAAGAAAAATTGAAACTTCGTACAAGAGGTGCAATTACTTACTGCAGCAATCATGGCAATACCTATAAAATTGCTATGTAAAAAGGAATCATGATTCACATTATAAACCGTAGTCCATAAAGCTTCGAGTTTGTTGCCACGAGCGGTCATATTATTAAAACATTCCATTAAAGCAATTTATATTATAACCACATCAATGGTCAAGTGATAATTAACAAAAATTCAGAATAATCAAAATCAATAAACCTAAACCAAGGATCTATGAAGTGTATAAGAAGTGCCACCAGTAGTACCAGTTATATGGAAAGAGTTACCAGGCTCTTACAGTAGAACTGTCTCAAAAAATAAGCTTGCAAGAAAGCCCATCGAAAAGGCCTGTATATACAAATAGCTAACTTGAATAAAGCCAAGCATGAAGAGCAAAAGTGAAAGTTATCACTATCAAACCATAGAGAGGTACTCATCACATATTGCATAAATTACATTGATAATATAAAGGAATCAGCCATTCACCTTACAAGACCATAAACTTCAATCAGAATTTCATGAATAGTCCTCATCTATTAATCACACTAGACCTAATAACCATAATATTTAATTCCATTATAGTAATTCATCAGCATAATAGCACAACAACGTTCAAGTAATAACATTTAGTAATACAGAATCCTCAAATTTAATTATACCCTTATAATCTTCGCAACTAATAATTCTAAACTGACTCTAAACTATCCTAGTTTATAACTTCGTACTTCTGCTTTTTGCTAAGCTGTTACCATGACTGACTAAATCTTCTGAAAATCAAAACTGATTGCACATCTTGAGGTGCAATATTCCTTCTTAACAAAATTGCTACATCGAGAAAAGGCCAAAACATAGAGAGACAGTACCATTTTGATTTTCAAAATGGTACCTTTTTGATCATTCAAGGCTTATCTGCCCTATAAGGAACCAAAATAATAAGGCAAAGATGAGTAAGCGCCAATCATCATGGGATAAGAACATGATACTATAGTCTCTCTATGTATCTTTGGAATAAATTAGGACATGTGCAATTACTCGAATCAAAACAAAACACTGAAGTAAAACATAGATCAAACAAGTAAGACTGTGTTGCCTTTACTCACATTATAGAATTCAACAAAAGATAGAAACAAATCCCGAAACCCTGATAATTCCATCATTTCTTGGCGCCTTTACCTCCAGCCTCACTGCTCCCTGCAGCTTCCCCAGCTGCTTTCTTTGCCTGTTTCTCCTGAAGTGCTTTTCCGTCCCTGTAAATATAGATACACCCCCACCAAACTTAAGAAACAACAAAGATCGTATCTTTTTACTAGCTTTAAGAAAAAAAATAAAATCAAAACTAAACAAGCGCGCTTATAACCATATCTTAACAAAGAATGTATAACAAAAGGCTAAAGATCTTAAAAGAACCAGATGTAAAATGCATAACTACATAAAATATTTAAAAAGCCAAGACTAAGAAAAATTTGTTAACTTTATTTCACAGGTCAGTCAAGACTTTAGCCTAGCCCGTCTTTAATAGAATATAATATATAATCCAGTTAAATCGTCATTTCCACACCTTATGATTCTTGGTGAATTGGTTATTTAACACAGTATCAGATTTGACCAACGAAGACGAATCAAAATTACACAAACCATATCTCCACAAAACATGTACACATAACAAAAGTCTCAATATCTTGAAGCAAGAACAAGATTAGACCATTTAACATATCAAAACATGGGTATATTTTTGTATGTATAGCTTGTCTATATCTACCTTTCACGGCGCTGTTCAGGAGTCAAGCCATCATCTTTACCCTTCTTGCCACCAGCTCTAGCATTAGCCCTCTCTCTATCCTTCTCTCTCTGGTTACCTCGTTAGATCTTATCTCATTAAAGACACAACAAACAAGCTCTCATATTCAAGAGCGGATCCAGTAACAAGCACGGCGGACCCGTGTCCCTCATAAATTTTCTTTTACATATTTTCATCATTCAAAATTTTACAAAATTATAAAAACGCCCTGACAAAATTGTTTCTCGAAAATGTGTTTAGTGACCCAAGAAAATAATCCTAGATCCGCCCATGCTCATATTCATTAACATACATAAACTATAAACACATTAGAAATCAAATTACATGCATACATACACACATAAAAGATGAGCTAGAGACTATAGTAATCATCAAAAAAAAATAAAGATTCATAACTTAAAAGCATGACAATTAATTAAATCAAGAAAGTTGAAAACAAGAATGAAGATTAAGCAAATGGGCAAGTAAAAAGTGAAGGATATGAGTCATTGTGCAGCAGGTGGTGAAGAGTTCTTGAGTCAACTTTGAGACACAGAAGCTGGAGATAGATATATGTTTGTAACTGTGTTTGTATGTAGTAGTTTCACTAGTTTTATGCAGAGAGGTGAAGAACAAGTGGAAGCCCAAAAAATATCTGTAGCTAGGTAACAAACTTGGTTTAGCAACAGGCCAATGGCATAATAATATTTTTTTAAAAACAAATTTATGAACAAATTTGTTTAATTATTTATTTATTAATCATAATATCTAAATATCATTTATAAATATATTTCTTAAAAGGAATCTTTTTTTTTTTGAAACAAAGGTGTTAATTTTAATAATAAAAAGCCATACGGCATCTACACCAATGATCGAGTCGAACAAACAGTAATTTGCAATCGCCTGTTCTCATAAAGAGACAGTTAAACGATATTTTGAAGAAAATGTATATACAAATACAAGTATCCGCTTCATGCATCCTCGTTGAATTACTGGTACCCTCTTCATCATGCCCTAACAGAGCTATCGTTTGAGCTATCGACCAAAACGACGATTCCATACAAACTTTCATCATCAAATCAAGACCCCGCTTACAATTAAGAAGCGAAAAACAAAACTCTCACCAGGGAGAGAAAACAACCTTAGATCTGAGCAGAACCATAGAAACAAGAGAAATCGGACTGAAAATCCACCCGCTTTAAACAGAGAAGAAAGACAACGAAATCTCCGATGGTTTTAGATCTAAGAATTCTTCCGAGAATAGATCCGAAATAGAACCACAAAAACAAGAGAAATCAGACCGAAACTCACCCGCTTGGAAGAGAGACAGCGAAATCTCCGATGATTTTAGATCTAAGTTTTTCGAGAAGATGTATTATTCAAAAACTAGAAAGAAAAACAAAGCAATCAAGTGATTTGGGGCTTTCCACCGGTGAAAACCGATGGAAGCCCCAGGCGACAAGAGAGGTTAGAGAGAATTAGGGTTAGGAGAGCTTAGGAATCCTTTTAACAAGAACATCTCTCATTTCTCCGATCGAGAATGTCACTAAATTTTGTCTAATAATTTCAATGTATTTTCATATAAAATTATATGCATCGATCATGAGTATCCTTTTATACGATTTACAAAAATTGTCACATTTATCATCATACTTCTAAAAATACTCGTTCTATTCTTATCTACTCAGAATAGTCGGAATTCATAATTCAAATTAATATTCAATTTTTTCAATTCAATTTATTTTTTTATGATATCTTATTTGTACTCTTAACTGCAAATTCGAAAAAATAAAATATTAAACAACTGCGGATTCCTACGTTAAAAAAAATATTGGTCCAAATAATCGATATATCGATATAATATAAATAAATAAATATATCGATTCTAGCTTAGCTTATTTTACCTAACCATGTACTCCTTTGCAAAAGATGGCTGCATAGGGCAAGCAAGGTGCAATCACTTCTAATAAAACTTACCACCAGGCCCAAGCTCCGTTTTATCAGCTTTATTACAATTCAACCCCTCCTCAGATAAACCTTGCTTCACCACTTTCAATACACTCTCCCCCTCTTCTCTGTTAATCATACAAGACTTAATAGTAAACAAAGAACACAGCTTTCTTGCCTCTTGCTTCAGATCCTAATTCAATCACTAATATTTTCTGGGTTATGTGTCAAAAACGGGTCTTGACCCGGTTCTTGATTTGACAAGATTGAGGTGAATCTCCGTTTTCTTGATTTGTTCATCTGTTTTTGAGTATTAGCCCATCTGGGCTGCCCTTTTTTGGATTTATTTTTGTGTGTTGAATGGGTTTTTGTGATAGTTGTGTGTATTGGATAAAGGCAGCTGATTTGTTTGTGTTGGAATAGTTTATAATTTGTGTTATGATGATTTGGGTGGTGATAGATTTGGTGCAAAGTTTGATAGATTAATAGGGCTGCTGTAGTTGTAGTCTTTGTGTAGTTGGACAAGTTCAGATTATGTATGGTTGTTTGATTCGTTCTCCGGTAAGAATAGAACAGTTTTAGTGTGAGAACAATTTTTCTGTACTTGCATACTTCTATGAATATTTTGTGATTGAATATTCTCAGGACCAGGGAATTTCATTAATTTGTTGAGATAATTCCGTTTTCGATCTTAAACGTACATAGTCTGTTATGGATGGACCGAAGGAAAAGTGAGTTGTTGAGGTTGTAGTTCACATAGTTGTTGAAAGTTTAGGAAGTGAAGATCAACCCGTTCTTATTTGAGTTATTGAACTCATGACATTTGGGCATATTGGGGGTGGGAAGTTGCCTTGCAACTAGCTTAATGAGATTTTTTTTTCTTACAAGTATTCATGTATCTCTAAAATTTTTGTGAATATGCTTTTTGATCAAGTGTTGGTGATGGTCTTACGTCTTAGATTATGAGACTTGAATTTTTTGTACTCCTTTTATCTTCGTGTTTCGTGTCTTGAACATTACTCTATTTTGTCTCTTCAGTGTTTGTATTTCTTTTTTATATATTCACAGGATTAGTTTGAGGGATTAATGGGAAAAAAGGTCAAGAAGAAGGCTAGAGCTGGAAACAAGGAGAAGCGAGTTGCAAAATCAGCTACTGCTTCTGAAAAAGCTGCTCCTGCAAATGATACTCCAGTCCTTGAGACTGAGGCTGTGGATGCTGTAGTGCCAGCTGTGGAAGATAGACGTATATGTCCTCACTTTGACAAGGGTTTTAATTTGGTTAAAGTGTCCCTTAAATTAGGATCACCAGGTCCATTGAAATGTGAGGATTGTAGAGAAGAATCTTATGACAGGCGAGCAAGTAAGGCAAAAGGTAAAGGAAAGAAAAAAGGTAGCGGTTCAGTGGATTCAAATTCAGGGGAAAAGGCGATTTGGATGTGTTTGGAATGTGGCCATTTTTCATGTGGAGGGCTCGGTTTCCCAACAACGCCTCAAAGTCATGCGGTTCGTCATGCCAGACAAAACAGGCATCATTTGGCTATTCAATTTAAAAATACTCAACTCCGGTGGTGCTTTCCTTGTAGTACGTTGATTCCAGTTGGAAATTTAGAAGAGAATGGTCACACAAAAGATGTTCTGTTTGACATTGTAAAACTGATGAAGGTGCGCCCTACTGAAGGAGCATCTATTGATGTTGAGGATGTATGGTTCGGAAGTGGCAGTGTTTTAAGTGATATCAAGACAGAAAATGCTACATTAAATAATATATATGCCGGAGGTGGTTATAAGGTCAGAGGATTAACAAATTTAGGAAACACTTGTTTCTTTAACTCGGTATTGCAAAATCTTCTTGCCATGCAGAAATTGCGGGATCATTTCTTACAAATGGAGGAGTCAATTGGCCCACTTACTGTGTCTCTAAAGAAGCTTTTTGTTGAAATATATTCGGGCTCTGGAGTAAGGAACGTAATTACTCCTAAAGCCTTGTTAGGTTGTGTTTGTGCAAAGGCTCCTCAATTTAGAGGATTTCAGCAACATGATAGTCATGAGTTACTTCGTTGTTTGCTGGATGGTTTGTGTACTGAAGAGTCAAGTGCAAGAAAGCAAGCCAAATCTTTAAATGAAGATGGGACGTCTCCGAATGTTGCTCCTACGTTTGTGGATGCTATATTTGGTGGGATGCTTTGTAGTACTGTTACTTGTTTAAAATGTTCACACTCCTCAATAGTTCATGAGCCGTTTTTAGATCTCTCACTGCCTATACCAAGTAAAAGACCTCCATCCAAAAAGGCTAAACCAGTTACTCAACCCAAAAAAACAAAGCTTCCTCCAAAACGTAGTCAAAGAATTCGTTCAAAAGTTAACAGAAATGCAGATCCAGTACATCGAAGTAGCACACCCAGTGTGGAGGATATCACGCCTTCTGCAGTGGTTTCTACATCAGAATTTACAGGCCAAGTTGTTTCTGGTAATGAGAGTAATTCAGTTTTAGAGAATAATTCCGCTACGCAAGAATCTAATAATTTGTTGCACAAGAATGTTGTGGAGAAAACTGTACCTGCAGACGATGATGCATCATGGTTGGATTACCTTGAGCCAGACACAGTGTCCAGTGATTATGAATTGGCTGCACAGGACCAGAATATGGATGCTGGTAATGAGGATGCTTCTGAGAATATTGTATCATTGCAAAATGTTGGTAGTTCAATGGTTATGGAATCTAGTAATCAGGATCCTTTACCTTGTACGGAACAAACAGAACCTTTGGGAGATAGCTTTGCATCTATGGATTACCTTAATACAGATGGTGTATCCAACGATCCTACTGTGGATTCCCACAGCAATGATATATCATCAGTGCCAGATTCTGTCATCAAGCATGCTACTATGAATGGTGAAATTCCAAAGCATGACTCAGAATTTAGTGATTTGATTTTGCCTGAAGATTCCAGCAGGAAAATGGATTGGGGAGAAAATTCATGGGAAGATGAGCCCCTTTTGCAGGTTCAAAGTTCAGAAGTATTGTTACTTCCTTACAAAGAAGACACATCAACTGCTGATGGTGCATCAAATAGCATAGCTGGAATCTCACCATCACCTGTTGCTGATGAACAAGATTCCATGGACTTCGGCGGATTTGGAGATCTATTTAATGAACCTGAAGTTGTTGAAGGTCCCGTTATGGGGCCTATGAACAGAAATGAAGTTGTAGGAACTGGTACTAGTTTCGGAAATAGCAGTGGGTCTGATCTAGATGAGATTGATAATTCTGATGCTCCAATATCAGTGGAGAGGTGTGTGTCTTTCTTTACAAAGCCAGAGCTACTTTTGAAAGATGAACATGCATGGCATTGCGAAAATTGTTCCAAAATTGTACTAGAACAAAGAAAATTAAAGAAGGCTGATAAATTAAGATCAAATGTTTTGCTGAATGGAGATGCGGCGAGAGTTCAGGATCCTCTTTTATGTTCTGGACAGTTGGAACCTCTTCCTATAGGCAGCAAGAACCACTGTAATGGAAATAACAAAAGGGAAGTACTTGATGCTCTTAGTGAAAAGTTGACTTCAAGCAATGGAAGTATTGATGGTGAATTGAACGACACAACTGAAAGTAATCAGAAGTGTGATGAGCATCTTCCAGTAGATCCCCTGTTGGAAGAAGAAAAATATAAGATCAGTGTTGCACTCCAAAAGCTCACAATTAATGGGGAGAATTCAAATGACTCTTTCAACATTAATGAATCTGTTGGTGCTGGATGTTACCCTGTTAGTGCCCAACAAAGTAAACTTGATTCCCCGCCTGGGGAACGGGAGTCAGGTAGTGAGGATGTGGAGGTGGATTCAGAAAGCATCAAGGTGAAGAGAGATGCAACAAAAAGGATTCTGATTGACAGGGCCCCTCCGATCTTGACCATTCATCTAAAGAGGTTCAGTCAGGATGCTCGTGGTCGCATTAGTAAATTGCAAGGTCACGTGGATTTTAGCGATATGGTTGATCTAGGACCATACATGCATCCCAGGTTTGATTTTGTTCTCCACTTGACTTCTAAGTGTACAGCTAATATCTTTCTGGTAATGCTTAATTGATTTATGGAAATATGGAGATCTAATTTAACCTTGTGTATAAACGAAGTGTCATACATCTTCATTAACTGTTCCGAGGAAATAATTACGAAACAAAGCTAATGAAGTGGGTACAAGTTAGAAGCTAATAAGTAAAGGTCTAAGAAAACACAATTCTGTGCAGTGTGGTTGGGTTTTGGATTACAAGCAAAGAATCTATGACATTATCATCTTTACATTTAACAATGATCCGTACACTCTCCATTGTTGGGGGAGTGATTCTTTACGGATTATAACAGGAAATATGTACCAGTACTACGTTACTTGTAGAGAAGACTCTAAATTCACCAACTTGTTCCCTCGTACTGAAGAAACGAATAGAAATAAAGTCCTGTTCGTATTTAGTGTCATCATATGGAGATGTTTATGTCTAAAGAAAGGTTCACATGTCTTTCTGCAAGCAACAATCTGAGATATGCGAAGATTATCAGGGATTTGTAGTTAACAATTAGATGACTGCTGTGTCATGTACATCTTGGGGTAGCTTAGGCAAAGTAGTGGGCTGGCCTTTTGTGATTTGTGAACTCATTTTTTGTTCAGTACACACCTGATGGTTGTTTAATATACGTATGGATTAATAAGTAATGTGTGTCCCCTTGCCTTTTCTTAAAGTTTTTGAAATTCTGAGTGCGATCCTTGAATGTGGTGTGTTCGTACCATAAGCCCAAGTAACATCCATTGCTGATAATATTACTGTTTTTTTTTTAAAAAATGAACAGATAAAGCTGCGCACACAAATTTTGGAAAAATTTCTCAGTGATATTCTGATTTTCTGATTGGTAATTTGCAAAAGTATGTTTACTCTATTATTAGCTTTTGTGGTAATAAACTTTGTTGGATATAATCTAGATTCCTTATATGAACAAGGATCATAAATCTACAGAGGCTTTATGGCAAACAAATGCTTTACTGTTAAAAATTTCTATGGTACAAGGGAGTTAGGAGTGATATTGTTATTGAGGGGCCACAGGAGGTGGTGTGGGCATTTTGATGACTGGGCGTGTATCCCATATTCCCATTAAAAACGGGTGACTGGGTTGATCAAGCTAGAGGCTTGAAATATATTGACTAGTACAAACGCACTTAGTAAGGCAAAAGAATGCAATTCATATTAGCATAGCACACGCCAAATGGGTGGGATGTTTGCACTTAACAGGGTTATGAAGAATCTACTAGGACCATCAATCGCCAACGAGACTTGAGGTCCTCTTTTCTTTCTAATAAGTTGTCCGATAGCACCTTCCCTGGACGCTTCACATGGCACACCAACCAACTCTTTACCCCAGGTGTGCCCAAACGGGCTTGTGCTTGAGCTTTATATTTGCCTTCACCTACTTTCCCTACATCAAAAGTACCTGTTAGGCTCAAGTGAATCTACAAAGGTGCAAGATCCTCTCACCAAG
Organism: Daucus carota subsp. sativus; assembly: GCF_001625215.2. NCBI lineage: Eukaryota > Viridiplantae > Streptophyta > Magnoliopsida > Apiales > Apiaceae > Daucus > Daucus carota. The sequence goes on along the minus strand of NC_030388.2, from coordinate 31,701,502 downwards.
TGTAATTGCTCATACTAATACTGAGCCAGAGGAGGTTTAGACAGTCATGCTAGGAAATTTGAAGATTTCTGCTCAGAAATACCTCATGCATGCCCTCTCACAAACTGTCTCGAGACAAAAGACCAAGTGAGGCTGTCAAGAGATCTTGACGGATGGATTGGATTGGTGATTGGGAAGTTAGTACTGATGTGACATTCCAAAATCTACTGACACTGTATATTGCATTTTCAGTTTGCAGGAACCTATTGATATTTTAGTGGTTCTTTGAGCAAGGTAGCCACCAGCCTTAAGCGTTTGACTCCCTGTTGCATCATCCAAGAATAGAATTTTTAACTGTCGAGACCCAAAATACTTCCTTGTTCCAATATCCTTGACAGCTTGCACTTGCTGACTTTGATATTGTGTGTCATTCACCCTGTTTAGATAACAGTTAGTAAAGCTCTTGTATTGTGAATCCTCGAATGAACCTGGTCTGTAAATTTTACTTTTCTGAGAGATGACGAGAAGGCTAAGATAAGATAGCTAAAGTAGAGAGTGTCGGCTCAAACATCTAATAACTATCGAGCCTATCAATTTACACTATAGCAACTCTTTGGCTGACATAAACAAAAACTATGCTACCAATGAAGAATAAGTTACGAAGGTATATACAGGTAATTATTGAATCACAAATGGGTAGGACTTATAAGGTGAATCTTGGTTGTTTTACGGCATTTTATTTACTATGGTTTCCAAGAAATATTATCATATTGCCTGGGCTGTTTTTATCTTGATCTATTAGCCGGGTGCATATCCTAGTCACAAGAAAAGTTCTCTGTATGTATGTATTGGTGCTGTTAACGTAAGAAAAACTGATTTTACTCCATATTGTTACTGTTTACTAGCAAGTCAATCAAACTACTGACATTTGGGCGACTAGTGTATTAAGTGACAAGAAAGGGCTATACAAGTCTGTCCTATATAGTAGGTAGCTTAACTTTTAAAGATGCGGGGATGGAAACGTGTAATACATCCAGATATATGATCACTTTGTGCTGAACATCATATTTATCATCGTGTGTGCTGATGCCTTTTTTTCCGTACACCTGACCTTGAATCTACCAGTTCATGTTATAGACCCTCAATGTGGCAGTCTTTGCGTATAGTTTTAGTAGCTGTATAACTGAGAATGTTTGTATTAAATTGTCTAAATTCGTAATTTGCAGGTCAGCTGAAAAAAGAAGCTGCATCTATCGTCTGCTTGGAGTGGTCGAGCATCTGGGGACGATTAGAGGAGGCCACTATGTAGCATACATAAGAGGAGGCTTAAAGAGTATGGAAACCGAGAAAGCAAATAGTGGCGATTATACTTGGTATCATGCCAGCGATACATATATTCGCCAGGTTTCATTTGAAGAAGTTCTAAGGTGTGAGGCATATATCTTGTTCTACGAAGAAATTTGAGAGACGGATCACATCCAATTTTTTGTTCTTTTTTCAAGAGTTGGAGGAATTCTACCGAGCACCTCCTCTACCACAGGCGGGAAGGAAACATGGAGAAGCAGAGAAGTTTGTTACAAAAATTTCGGAAGTTTTATACCTGTATCAATGCAAAATGAGTTTTAAAGTTCACATGAACTTTTTTTTTTGGCAGAAAATTGCTGATGGCTTAATCTGGTTTATTGACCGGATTTCGCTTCAGCCTTTCACACATTTTATTTCCCTCCCGGAATATATTCACTACGACTTATAGCATATGGTACTTTCAGTCAAGTTCTCAAATCCTCGCCATATTGTGCTCGTTACTACAGCAGAAATATTAGCTACCTGCGAGATTGTTGTTGGTAATTTTTCTTGTTTCTGATTATCATTTTTTTATAATCGGTATATCGGTAAAATATTTTTTAGAGATTAGTCATGATTAAATGGGGATTTTTAACAAATTGGAAAATTTTAAAATACTATATCTAGTATCTTGGCATTTTAATTTTGTCATTTGTAATAATCAGTATTTTAGTCATTTAAATTCCAGAATAAAGTATTTTATTTATTTTCTGTCTTGTAATATTATTCATAAATTGTTGTGAAAATACAATAAATTATATTATTTTGTCATTCATAAATTGTTGTGTTTTGTGAAAATATAATAAACTATATTATTTTGAGGATTTGACGCCCTATATCTGTTTTTCAAATGGCTGATATCAGAAGATTGAATCACTGGATAAAACCACAACGTGTAGAATTATAAAATGCATTATAAATTCCACCTTAAATAATTATTTCAAAACTTCAATTATTCATAATTTTTATTATTTTCGACTATTTTGAAATTCCGATTTCCGTCCAATTGTTATCAACAATCGGGTCTCACTGTACAATATAAAGAAAGAAAAAGGCAATAAAGCCCCCAACCACATAAAGAAAAAGAACCCAACACAACCAAAAGCACCAACCTACACAAACTATTACAAACCATCTCCTGTTATTCTCTCTTTCTTTATTCACCAAAAACTTTGAAACCCATCACCCCAACCAAAATGGGTGCACCACTCCAGCTGCTGGTCCAAATCTTGATGACCCTCCAGCTAGCCAGGGCTGCCACAATGACCGGCAGCTGGTGCGTGGCTCGGAGCGACGCTAGTGATGATGCATTGCAGGCTGCTCTGGATTATGCATGCGCTTCTGGAGCTGATTGCAATCCTATTCAGCCCTCTGGGCTCTGTTTTTTGCCTAATACTATCCAGGCTCATGCTTCTTATGCTTTTAATAGCTTCTTTCAGAGGAAGTCTATGGCTCCTGGCTCCTGTGACTTCTCTGCTACTGCCACCGTTGCCAAAACTGACCCCAGTTAGTATTTCTTAACTATATTCGGTAACACGAGAGACCGAGATCTCGTGTTACCGAAATATATATATTGATAAATGTTTTAGATGGTCTAAAACATTTATCAATATATGCTAGAGGCCCGAAACATTCGTTAGAACAATAATGTTTCGGACCTCTAGTAAATGATCAAGATCTCTACGATCATATGTACATGTTGTTAATTGAAATTGATTTGTTTTTTTCTTTTTAGGTTATGGATCTTGTGTGTATCCATCTTCATCAAGGTACCAACTTTATCTTTATTGTCTTTCTTTATCATAATATATTTAGTGCATTCTCATTTAGCTTGTTCGGGTTCGGTTCGATTTTTGGATGAAATTGGAATCGGAATAGTATATCTTCGGTTTTAAAAATGGAAATAGTAATTCTTGATAGTTGAGATTTACTTGAGTGTGTCAGTGTTATTGATGTGATCCCACGTGGAATGCTGATGAATCAGGATTGAGAGAGTGTGCTTTTGTTATTACAGATGCATGCCACGTGTAAGTATGATTTGTATTGGTAGTAGTGTCTTTGCATGAGTGGAGTCTATCTGTGTTTGAGTTGGCCTCAGTGATGTGTAGCCGTTGGATTTCTATTAATCCAAGGGTCAAGATTGCTGTAAAATGTACAAGTGGCAGATGGCCACTTTATTGCTTTGACCAAGACTAGACTTGTCCTTATCACTAGCTAGCTTTATCTCAGTTTTTCACTATACAGAGTATCTGTAGGCCTGTACTGCAGATATACCAGGTAGATAAAACCGGAACCGGAACCGGAACCATATCGTATTCGGTTTAGAAACCGAATCGGTAATTCTTGATATATATGCCGTGTGCATATGATTGATAGTAATAGAATTTGTACACAAAATAGTGATGCTTCATTATGCAATTTAGCGAAAAATGAAAATACATGCTTCATTAAGCACTTTACTAAAAATGAAAATATGTACAAGATTTATTGAAGGTTTATCGACTGTTATAACCTGTTGGTATATGTTCTTTGTTTATGAGGTAGATCCACATTATTTGAAAGCAAAACTTAAATTCCCTGAAAATTCAAAATGCACATAATATTTATGGAAGGTTTTCAGCAAAAAATTATGTGGGAAATTTGGGATTAAAATGGAGATGCGGGGTATCGATCCCCGTACCTCTCGCATGCTAAGCGAGCGCTCTACCATCTGAGCTACATCCCCTTGATGAAGAGGTTATTTCTATTCATATGACTTAAATAAAAGAAAGCACAATTAAGTAGGAATAGAACAATGTAGTGGTCCCTCGGTCCCCTCTGTCTGTACCATGAAATGTGGTTTGATACTCGGAGGACCAGAACTAAAAGCTTCTAGGTTCGTTGTCGATTAGAATGATTTATCTAGGCTTCATACTCGTAAGTCGTAACTCTCCCTTACATTTTTTGTTCATAGATTTGATGTCATTTTACTGCAACTTATTTAATCTTAAGGGTTGAGTTGTCTTCTTTAGTATCATCATTACATCCAAAATGTTTAGGTTAAAAGATTTGTGGCACAACAGTCAAGAGGAGGAAGTATGTGTCCATCTAGGACCTTAATTAGTAGAGAGGGTGCAACTTCTCGAAATGAGTTTCGAAATGGTTTTGAACATTAACCACTTGCAAGGGTTGTCATTTATCCACTCGCTTCTGTAGCTGCTCTGTTATGCTACTTTAGAATGTTCATATTGGTGTCTAGTAATTCTTGTTCCATCCCTTTTGCTTAAAAAAAGGATGTTCAATGCAGAAGCTTAGTGTAAACAAAGATGCAGCAGATAATTTAGAAAATCTGTAAAAGGGAAGTGAAAAAGCTTAAATGTTCCTGCATGTAGTTTGCATTTTATATGTTGATTTGCGTTTGTTAAACAAAAGGATTCCTTTTGAAACTTGTTGCCCACTCCTAGCATAACATTTCCGGCAACTAATATATAGTAGGTCAAAAGCGTCATGTTATAACATTGTTTAGTGATCTCAGACAACTGAAATATAGTATCTATATTAGTTTAAGTAAAAGTTGGAAGATGCTAAGCTTGAAGATTAATGACTAAAGCAATGAATTATGTGTATATTTTATGAAGATCAGATTCTGTTTCTCTTTTTTCTGTAGTGGAACTTAATTGATTCCTCAAATTGCAGCACAGCTGGAGGGACACTTCCACCCGCAACTGATACAACTACACCAACTGCAGTTCCCCTCGCAGACGTACCACCACCACCACTTGGCACTTCACCAACTTTTGGAACTACGGGAATGAACCCAGGTGCACCGTTACCTGATGCCCCACCTTCTGTGGCTTCAGCGGAGTCGTCAGTAACAAGAATGTTGATTCATCTTTCTTTCTCTCTAATTCTCTTGTTTGTGTTTTAACCTAAGTAGATCGGTCTTTGAAGCTTAGCTGGATTATCGTGATATTATGAAGATTAGATTAGTACAATTTTGTTAGAAATTGAAGCCATCTTTGTAAAAACTTTAAGTTGGTTCTTCTCTTCTACAGCTAGAAATTTATTGGTGGCGGTTAATATCAAATTTAGGTATAAAAAAACCCACGTTAGTTAGCCATGTCAAGGTCTAACAAATTCAGTCCAATTTCTTTGATTTATCTAGTGCAAATTTCAGCCTTAAATTACAGGGTTCGAGCTCTGGTGAAAACCTCTACAAAGACGAGGTCATGAAATTAGTCTGCTATATCACCACAAAATTTTCGTAGATTAAAAAAATGCACCAGGACGACAATTAGGTGAAATGTGTTCAAAAACCTATGTTTGCAGCACCTCTTTGTGAAACATATATGATCAGTAAATTTACTTTGACCTTTTGTTGTTCATTGTATCTCTAGAAATCATGAATTCAATGTTGCATGTTTTCATATGGATATGATACCTTGTCTGGAACTTATATGTGAATACATGTTTTGTGTGGTTACCTTCTATTCAACTAGGCACCTATCAGGTTGCCTTACAATATAAATCTGATCGCCAGCCTCGTCGTACATGTCTTGATTCCTATGCCATGTCCACAATGCATGAGTTTCGTTCTTTACCTGCACATCACAGTCACAAGATCAGTATTAATCAGTTCACATATTGCTTTGTCGATTTTGTTTGCTACTCATTTACGTGACACAAGGCTAGGCAATGCTATCTGAAAAAAAAGAACGGTAGTAACCTCTAGGATCCCATGGCCAAAGCTACTTTCTCTGTATGCACTATATTCAGGCTGTCGATCCCAGCAGAATTTACCAGCTGCAGGGCCTGATGTAAAATTGTATGCACAAAATCCGCCCATAAATTCGTCTGGACTTTTAGATGGGTCTGGACAGTTACCAGGCTCATCGGCATGTTTGATTGCCATTTTCTCTCTGTTTCCACCATCTCCTACTGTTATATAAACTGGACCGCAGGGATCTAGAGCGTAGTTGTATACTCTGTTTGATCTTTCATAGGCATGAACCTGCATTTTCATTCAACAAGTAGATGAGTCGTATTACTTGCACATACTTGAGTAAGAAAATCGTGAACTTCCCCGTACATGACCATTGAAAACTATGTCGACTCCAGCTTTGTATAACATTTCTTCCATCGCAACCTTCATACACTCAGCTTCTCTGTAATGTGGTTTGTAGCTGCTGTACCAGGGTGCATGCCACAGAGCTACAAGCCATGGAGTCTCTTCTCTGTCGACTTTAGCCAGATCTCGTCTCAACCACTTGTACTGAGGATCTGAAATACAACGAATCATCGATCAGACAGACTCCTGGAGAGGACCACAGGTAACTCTGAACTTAACTTACCTGATTTATTATACGGAGCATAGGAGCCAAGCATCAGGAAATGTATTCCACCAGCATTGAACGAATAATACATCGTCGATGCAGATTTGCTTTCGCGAGAAGGAAAAGCAAATCTAGAACTGTAAGCTGCAAATGTCAGATTTCCAGCTTGCAGTTCTATCTCATGATTCCCTTCCACAACCATCACCGGAACTCTAGAAATCAGAGGCTGCATATACCTGAAACAATGCACATTAGTCGAATACTTCACATAACCATCATTAACACTAACACGATTTGCTCGTCACCTTCCCCAGTAATCCCATCGAGGCTGATACGTCTCGTGTATAGGAGTGTCAGAGAACGAGCACGAATAACAGTCAGAACCTGTTCCGTTTGTCGGATAAAGATTAGCATAGGATACATCTCCAACCAAGAGAACAAGATCAGGGTTGTTGCTTTTCATATGATCAACTGTAGAAGTAGAATTATATGTGAGACCAAGGTCCCCCATTATAGCAATCCTGCCTGGATAACTCTGAGGACCAGATGCAGGCATAGTCACAAAACTCAAGACTTTGCTCATTGCTGCCATGTAAGGGTCTCCACATTTGTAATAGTATCTTGTTTGTGGCTTTAATCCTGCAACAAAACATGCCAACTATATTTGAAAATATTTTAAAAAATATATTTCAGGGTCTCTAGCATTTTCCAACTAAAAACATAGTTTAGGTACATGATAATGTTAATACAATCGGCAATACATAAATATCCCCATTCTTATGATCTTTTTCCTATATATATGAAATTTAGGTACATTCGAGTCGAGTTTGATAGAAAGAATATTATAGAAATTGCAGATATTCTGTTGGGATTTTAAATATTAACAAATCGCACGAAGTCCAAGTATTTACAAATATCATCACATCTTAACGAAATTTTACTCATAATTGACTACCGTCAAAATTCTATAAATAATTTGAAATTCTAACTAAATATCCTAGGATTCTAAGATATTTAATCTATAAATAATTATTAATTTCTTGAATTCCGAATCGAACATTTCCCGTTAAAAAATATAAATTATAGAAAGTGAAAACGTTAAGTTGCTCTTACCTGTAAGCTTTACATGGTGTATGATACCAGAAGTATAATTCTTTAGGCCTTCAAAGGGATAAAGTTGACTGTAAATAAGAGAGTGCCCCATAGCTTTTTTATTCAACACAAAACTCACCCTCCCATAATGAACTACACTTGCTACACTTTTTGGATCCAAAGGCTTGATATCATCTCCAATTTGGAATTCACCTGCAGATTAAACCAGAACCAAATATCATCAAAGCCACAAGATACCTCCTGATAACAGGATATCGAGAGTCCAGACCTTGTCAGAAACAATACGGGTGTCTGAACGTGTTTAATTATCAGAAAAAACAAATTCCAGCAAATTACCTGTAATCCATGAAATGGAAACAGAATCATGAGTAGAGGAGAGGGAAACAGAGATTTGCTCAGGCTCAAAGCCATGAACAGTCCTCTTTAGCCTCTCATCAGAGTCTGGCAAATCTACAGCATGCCCTCGAAAAGTGTCATCCAGCGGAATACTGACCGGATCAAATGGTCCATCAAGGGTTGTTGGAATTTCTCCTAGAGCAAATTTTGCTACTGCAAGTTCCAGTATGATCAGCAACAAAAAATCCTTAAAGAACCTCATCTTAAGCCTCGAAAAGAGCATTAAAAATTACTACCCAGTTGGAATAAAAACAAATGGAGCCTTGGGTTTATCAAGAAATGGAATATCTAGACAAGAATACAGACAATTTATATATATGCATGTGGCTAGATTTTTTATTGTGTATCAGTATAACAGAAAAGTTGCATGGACCGGTAAAAAGACTCCGGGACTCTTAAAAGGCTCTGGTGCTGACAAACGCTCATATCGAATTGCAATAATATTCTCAGGTATCTAATAATATTTATTATTGCTGTATTGAAGTGATATGTTCTATTTTTAGCAAAATCGAAATTATTAATAATATACTATATTTAAAATATATTCGACCAATATAATAACATCATCGATTCAAAATATCTTGCAGATGCAACAAACTTTATCTAATACAGTATCTTACATGTCCAGTTTAGCAAATCCGTATCTAATATCTTACGTGTCCAGTTTAGCAAACCCGTCGGAGATGCTATGATCCTTATGCTTATGGATCCTTATGCTTATGGATGGATAACTTGGAGGGAATGTGGGGAAGAATTTGTTAATTTGTTTGTGAAAAGTGATTTTTTCTTCAAACTGAAAGTGAAAGAGCAGTTGGCCTAGTGTGTTTGGCCTGTCATTATAGAGGATTCATCAAATTGCTGCGGATTATATGTCAACTCTCTGCTTTACAACTCATTCATATTAAGTTGGTTTTTCTCATAGCTTGCTTGTTACTCTTTTGGTTTCTTATCAATAAATCAGGAAAGATGGTGACAAAAGTGGCCCTACAGTTGCGAAATTTAGTGTGAAAGCTAAATTAGTGGGCAAGTCATCATACATTAAGGATGCATTTAATAAGTTTTTAAGTTAAATTACTAAGAAAATTCCCTCTGCCGATTTATTGTAAGAAGATTTATTTAAAAAAAATGCTATATCCAGAGATGATTTTTAATTTTCCAAAGCAAACAAAGCATGAAAAGACAAAACTCATCGTGCATACACAATAACAGAAAAAAAAAACAATGTGAGGGTAATATCATCTGATAATATCATCTTTTCCCGCCTCTTCTCCTCTGGATATAAAAAATCTGTTCTGGAAATAACATTAAAATTAAGGAAATTATTTTCAAAAATATTGTGCAAGCGTCTAAAATTCAATTTTAAATTAATTGTGTTGCAGCCTCAGTTACAATTTCGACATTATTTTTGAAATAAATTTGAGAACGAAAAACTATTATAATCCACCATAAAATGTTTAATTTATGTTTAATTTTAAAAGGCTGTAAATGTTGTATTATTTAATCCAATAAACTCTAGCAATTTATAGAGTCGTTCAAAGTCAACAATTTTATGTATACTACCTATATTTTAAATAAAATATCATGAAGCGGAGAAAGTGTTTGACTCGTTTTTTTCTAAAAAAATTTATAGAATAAAACAAGTCAAACAAGATTAAAATATTAGAAAATTGGGTTTGTCTAGTGTGTGCCTATGGGCACATGCTAAGCACTAACATTTATAGAATTAGAGGGTTTTGATTGGTGTGGTTGTTGTAATTGCAGGGGGTCCATCATTATTAAAGAAGATAGGCCAATAGAAACCATCCAAACTCATAAATTTTGGTGCTTAGTGTGTGCCCATGGGCACACCATAGAAAAAGCGTAAAAAAATTATTCAAAATTTAAAGTTTTGAACCAGGATTGCAATTTTCAAACTTCTGAATTGCACATCAACAAATTTTGTAGATATTTTAAAGTCTCCGTTGAATACATAGAGTATTAAATAACACTATAACGCCCAACTGTAATTGATAGGGATGAGCAAAACCGAACCAAAAACCGAAACCAAAACCGAAACCGCAAAAACCGGACAAAACCGAACCATTAAAAACCGAACCAATTAGAAACCAAACCGAATAAAAACCGAACCAATAATATGGTTACGGTTTGGTTTTAAATTTTTTAAAACCGAATACAAACCGAACCGAACCAAATTAAATAATTATATAAATTTATATAAATATATAATAATTATTATTATATAAATTTAATTATATAAATTGTTCAAAAGATATAAAGATTCAGGGGATTCTTGGACCTTGTACGTCTCTGGAAAAGGTTGGTTTCTGCAACTTTTTGGAAGCTGATATTTTCATATTTTGTATTGCTGCATTACTGAAACTGGACACCAGTAAGTACCTAATGGTATTCCAGGGGAATGTGCAAATTTTTAGATTTACTTTTTTAGTAATTATTATTTGTAAAATGGCTATGTGGTCAGAATATGTTCATACAATGATACAGGTGACCAAGTGTTCTATGCTGGTGCCTGGTGTTACTAGTGTAGTATTATACATTTTGAATTAAAAACTTTATCTCAAGCCATTTTATGATTAAAAGTTTATGAGTATATAATTTAATTTAATTTAATTTGGTTTGAAAACCGAAACCGAACCATTATAAACCGAAACCGTAACTAGAAACCGAAACCAAACCGATGGTGTTTGGTTTGGTTTTGGTTTTTGATTTTAGAAACCGAATAAATATGGTTACGGTTTGGTTTCCGGTCGAAACCGAACCAAACCGAACCACGCTCATCCCTAGTAATTGACATGGTCAGGAATCGGTAAACGGGACCATAATTAAATATATTATTTTTTTAAAATAATACTTCCTCCGTTCCAAAATATTTGTCATATTTGGTTTTGTACCAGTCAAATTAACTAAAGTTTGACTGAAATTTATTAATATTTTATCAATTGACAAAATATGTCACCGGAAATTACTTTTAATCTACTTTAAGATGTAATTTTCAGTTTTTAAAATAATGATCGATTAACTTATAATCTTTGGTCAAAACTTAGTCAATTTCACCAATAAAAATAGAAATGTGAAAACTATTTTGGGACGGAGGGAGTATCAGCAACAAGTTACTGTTACTATCTTTGTCTCACTAATTTTTATATAATTTTTTTCATTGTTTGAGACATATTTTAAGATTTATATGTAAATAATTTATTTTGAAATTTTTTTTCTGAATAAAATTCAAATACTATTTTTGTTCAAAAAAATTCAAATACTATAAAATATTATTTTATAAATATCTTAAATTACGTGTCCCGGATATATAAGTTGATGGGACAGGGGGTGTAACATCCCACATCGATAAGAATAAGAGTGTGTGGGGCCTTTATAGGTACAAGTCAATAACTAATGTATACCAATTTGCTAGCACTTTTGGACCGACATGTGGTGGGTTGTTGGGTCCGGTATGCATATAGTTGTGGGCTTGGGATGTTATAAATGGTATCAGAGCTCTACCCGGCCGGAAGTGCAGAGGCACTGCCCGGGTTTCGTATGTGTGTTTGTGAACTCGACGAGGACGTCGAGCCTATAAGAGGGGGTGTTTGTAACATCCCACATCGATAAGAATAAGAGTGTTTGGGCCTGGGGGCCTTTATAGGTACAAGTCAATAACTAATGTATACTAATTTGCTAGCACTTTTGGAACGAACTGTGGTGGGTTGTTGGGTCTGGTATGCATATAGTTGTGGGCTTGGGATGTTATAGAGGGAATATTGGGAAGAATACGAAAATATTGGCTCATCCTTTTTCATGTCCATTTTGACATTGACCAGTCAAATTGATTATATTTTGACTGAAATTTACATGTATCATATAATTGAGAAAAATTATAAAAATTATATCATTCGAAACTATATCTTGTCTATTTTAATATGCAATTTTCAGATTATAAAAATAATAAATAAATAATATATAATATTTAGTTAAAAATTTGTCAATTCAACTATTCGAAAACCAAAATAGATATTTAAAAGGGAACAAAGTGTAAAGTAGAAAGAATGGATGATACATTACAATAGCAAAATAGTACATGCATTCTAAAAACAGGGGATTTGGCATGTGGTTGGTTCTAATCAAACTCACAAAACCATCTTTTGCCAATGCCTAAACAATCAACATGGCAATGGCACTTGCATGCACTCACATTTTCTGTATACTTATGTTGTTTGATCCATTGCTTGCTGCACTGTTTTGATTCAGGTGCTTGGCCTGTTTTCCTCGATTTTTCGGACCCGAATGGACGGTGGATTGGTGAATTCTTTTACTTATCTCTGTTTGGAAATTCTTTACTTAATTACTTTTGTTCTGTAGCTAATAAGAAATTTAAGTTTTCCTGGAATATTAAGAATTTAAGATTCTCACTTTTACAGCTTGAGTATGCATGTTTGAATCTTTTATTGAAGGCATTCATGTCTATTATACGAATAAGTTTTTTTAGTGAAGTTATAATGTTTGCAAGAACACCATAATGTCTTGTGTTACCCTAAGATGTTAAGTTTTGGACTTGTATTGAAAAGATTATGAACCGAAAACTTGAGTTTATAAAGCATAATATTTTAGATGATGCAGCGTATCAAACAGTTGGCAAGCACAAACTTATGGAGACTGAAATTCATCTGCAGAAACACTGTTTATGGCAAACACTGCGATTCCGAAACACTACTAGTCTGCTTATGGTGGCTGCCGGTTGTGCAACCTGTTTCTCATAACACACTAAATCAATCCAGATTCTGGAGGATTCTTTTTATTGTTGAAATCTAGGTGTATTCAATTAAAATTAGAAATAATATTTTATAATTTAGATATATTCAACTAGGATGCATAATAATCTTTTAAAATCTTAAGAGATTCAGTTAGGATTTTAATTTAATCTTAAATATCTCAGTGTATTCAATTAGGATTTTATAAAATACTTTAAGATATGATGGTATTCAAGTACTGATGATTTTTTTCCCTATTATATAAAATGGTGGATTTGATGGATTAACTAGTGTATTTTATGCTTTTAGGAGTAGTGCTAGGTATGAAAAAATATCCTTCAAAATCCCAATTGTGAGTTGTTTGGTATGGAGTAAGGAAATGTCGAAAGCAAATTGGTTTCTTACAGATGCATAATGTATTTTTGTTCAAAGAAGATTAAACTTTTGTTGTTATTTTTCCCCTTGAAATCTGAGGTTTTAGGTTCACTTATGCGAATGCAAACCATTTACTTAATGGTTCATTTGCGTGTGCTTAGAAGTTTTGTATAAACGTATCACCATGCTATTAAGTAGGCATTACCTACAGAAATTCTAGAGATAGTTTACATTATTTCAGTTGTTTGGGCAGGTGAGATAGGATTCTCACAGGCTAGAGGCTAGCGAGCAGGCATTTGGTTAAGATAAATGGCTAGCGAAGATATCAAAGAGACGCTGTTGGAGAAAGACTACAACGAGAATTGCCCTGGCTGTAAAGTTGACAGGCGTAAAGCGGTGCAGCAAGGTGTGCCATACAAGGAAATCTTGGTAATATGGGTTGTGGTGCTTGCTTCAGGTAAGATAACCGTACATGTGCAAACAATTTAGTTTATTCCTCACTATACTAGAATGATAACAATGAGGATGCGTTTTAGTTTTACTATATCTGAGTATTAATACTTGACCAAACAGAATCCTGGTCATTTCTAATTAGTTTTTCGAATTAGTATGAGCCTATGTGTCTGTCTGCACAGGACCATTGTAATGTAGGTGGTAAAGTAAATTTAAGCTTCCAACATTTTGGGAGTGCGATGAATGCAAAATTAGTTTAAATTTGTTTTCGAAACGTAGGTTTTGTGATTTTTTGTCGACTTGATCTGCTAATTTTAACTGATATTATTGAGCATATTATAAAGTTCTAACACCTTTTACTGAACTGTGAAACCTGTTGCAGCTCTGCCAATATCATCTCTTTTCCCGTTCCTTTATTTCATGGTAAGTACATGTTTCTTGAATTGCTCAGTTATATACATATAAATTTCTTGATGTTCCTCGGTTCTTACTAAAGTTATGTACTTGTATTATTTCAAGGATCTTTAATTAAATCAATTCTGCCTAGTTTTATTTTATCATCTTTTTTCTAGCAAAATAAATTATGCATAGTAGAAGCTGCTTGTTTGTCACTCATTATATCTCTCATTACTAAAATTCTATGTTGGTTTTTCATCGAGAGAAAAGAAGAGAATGTTTAGTGCCCTACTTTCCGCATCACATATATTTTTACAAAAACATCAACATTCTTCAATTTTCTGTACACTCACCATTCATCAGTTCCACATTATGATTTCCAGGTGAGGGACTTTAATATTGCGAAAGAAGAAGAGGATATAAGTTACTATGCAGGGTATGTAGGTTAGTAACTATTTACATCTTTTATCGAATCTACTTGGCATGGCTTGTTATAACATTTAGATTTGACTAATGCGTCAATTCCTAAATTTTACGAAGGTTCGACATTAATGCTTGGAAGGGCGCTAACATCTGTCTTTTGGGGCATGGTAGCTGATAGATATGGTCGCAAAGTAGTTATAATATTTGGCACTTTCTCAGTGTATGTGACCACTCGTTATTTTGCTCGAATATTCTTTTTGGCTACTTGCGATATGCTTCTCCAACAATTTCTTATTTTTTTCATGTGCAGAGTTGTGCTCAACACTCTTTTTGGCCTTAGTATAAACTTGTGGATGGCCATTGCTACAAGGTTTCTTCTTGGTAGCTTAAATGGATTACTAGGACCAATAAAGGTACCCCCCCTTATATCAGACTCCTTTCAAATATGATAGGAGCCCTGCTAATGTTTCCGGTATGATGTGTCATGTATCCAATGAATAAATTTACAAAGGGTCTCATCAATAGAGTAATATCTCCTGGTTCAATATAAACCACATGTGTTGATGCACAGTATCCTGCATTGTTAACTTCTCTCAGGCATATGCAATTGAGCTTGTCCGGTGCGAATACCAGGCCTTAGCACTATCAACTGTAAGCTTTCTGGAACATTACACTACACATTCCAAATAAATAGTACATCAGTTCTTTGAAAATAGAACATTGTTCTTATTTGGTAACAGGTTAGCACAGCTTGGGGTGCCGGATTGATTATTGGCCCTGCTTTAGGAGGCTTCTTTGCCCAGGTTTTTTTCTTGTTGTCTCCCTATTTCCAGGACTAGAGGGATAATAAGTCTCCTTTATATTTTTCTGATAATTTAAGGTCATATAATTATTTTGGGGAAGTCCCCGACTCTGAGAGTTCGAAGTAGAGACATGATATCTACATATTGATAGCCTCAGTTATATCAACCAATCTTTATGCAAACATTTTGTTTCTTTATGTATTTCTTTCATGCATGTATTCTTTTTGACTCATGTTTGAAAACCCAGCCTGCAGATAAATTTCCAGTATTATTTTCTCAAGAATCTGTATTTGGGAGGTAATATTATCTTTTAGTTATTTTACTACCATTTTCTGATGTGCAATTTTATCATAACTTTATACCTTTATGCAGGTTCCCATACTTCTTACCCTGCCTTGTAATATCGCTTTTGGCACTAGTAGTTGCTATCGCTTGCCTTTGGCTTCCGGTATGCTTTAAATATGCCATTTTTCTATAAGTATGACTTCCCTTATATTTTTCTCCAGTGGCGTCAACTAAATCATGTACTTATTCTGAGAGCTGATAGTTAAGTATTTCTATTGACAGGAAACACTGCATATGCCAGAGTTCCACAAGTTACAGCGTCATGACTCTTTGGAGAAGTTAGAGAGTGCATATGGATCTGAAGAGAAGTATATGAGTGATAATATAAAAACAGATTCTTCTGAAAGCCTATATAAGAATTGGCCCTTGATGTCATCAATCTTAGTCTATTGTGTCTTCTCACTTCACGATATGGCATACACAGAGGTACGAAACAGTTATGAAACACAGTTTCTTTACTATACCAGAACAATAAGGTAATGCTAATGCCTGACTCAGCGATATATATTACTTTGTTTTAACCAGAAGTTCTAGCTATTTTTTTCCTTACCACTTTGATGAGGTCCGTGTCATAAAATTTATACCAGTTGAATTTTCCCTAATATACTAATTAAAGATCACGTCAGTAAGTACAATACTGATTTGATCCACCATTTGTAATACTAAAATTACTGACCAACCTCAAATTAGCGATTGTCTAAAATTCAATCTGCAATCACCTGCAAAATGCAGTTAGCATGGTTCAGCGGATTGTAGAAGAGCCCTGAAATTTGGCACTTAGAACAAAATTTGGGGGATGTTCCCCTGGCTTACCAGGAACAATATATTACACAAATTTCTTTTTTTAAGAGTTGAAAGTTTCTATGAAACCCTCCATCTTTTTCCTTGCGAATAGAAATACATGCCAAAGTTCAATAAATCACTTTCTCAGAGTTGAAGATAAGCAATATATGGGCATTGAACGCGAAAAAACTCTGTACTCTTTTAAAAAATTACAGGAGAAGAGCAGTTGTTCACAGTTTTATCTTGTCCTCCCATAAATATCCACTCGGTATTTGCAGCTGACTATAAACTTGAAATTTATAAGGTCAATGAAAGCATATACTTGGGATGATTGTCGTTTCTATGATCTTACTCTGAACTTGCATTCTAAAAAATTGGATTTGCTGCTCCTTAAGAAAACATATCCTTAAACTGTAATTTGTTTCTTGCTGCTAATTTATTTTATTCATGTATATTGCAGATATTCTCATTATGGGCAGTGAGCCCTAGGAAATTAGGAGGGTTGAATTTTTCAACTGATGGTGTTGGCAAAACTTTAGCATTTTCAGGTACCGGAATTTATGCCATCAAAAAGCAAATCAATCTTCTGTTTTTCACTTAAAATGATATACTCCTTTATACGAAAATTTTGGTGATTCGTGAAAATAAGTATGCTGCAAGTCACCGCTTTAGATCATTCATCTATCACGTTTTCACTATATTAACCATGATTTCACCCTCATTAAGATAATCTTCAACTTAATAAAGATGCTTGGTGCATGATATAGTGTGTATGGCTTATAATTTTTGCAAGAGCATGACCTGAAATTTGAGAGCAGCCAGCTCATTCAAGGGCTGATAAAGGAGATACTAAAATATAGCTATAAAAATGAACAGTAGCAGACACGGCAAAAACCAAACCAATTTGAGTAATAGTAATAGTGATGACAATAATAGTGATATTAAGTTTAAAATTAGAAAAAAAAAAAATTTGTAAAATAACGAAGTTAACTTGTCTATATGCTTCCTGACAAAAAAAAAAAGAACTTGTCTGTATGCTTTCATTCAATACCTAACTTTTGGGTAAAAAGTAGGAAGGAATATCTCTCTGCCAAATTATTTTCTTGTGGACCTTAGGACTCTAATCAAATGGTCTATCTCCAGGTCTTGGTCTTTTAGTCTTTCAACTCTTCGTGTTTCCGCAGTTGGAGAGGAGAGTCGGGTTTATCATCTTAGCTCGTGTTTCAGGAGTAAGCAAAAGAACCTCCTGAATGTAATTTATAATATTTTGCATGTCTAACTATAAATCTAACATTGTGCACAACTCTTCTTGTTCAGCTTGCCACTATTCCGCTTTTGACAAGTTATTCCTATATAGCATTGCTCTCAGGGGTCACCCTTACAGTCTTATTAACATGTGCCTCTGTGCTGAAGAATATACTATCTGTAAGTTCATGAATGACCTTAATGAATTGACTGCTCTCTCAGTGTATGAAGTATGTATCTCAATATGGTTACTTGATTACACTCTACTTTCGATTAGCGCTAGATGATGGATCTGTTAAAAATTTCAAACATTTGTCACTTTGTTTTCTGTTGACATGGTATTTTGGGAAAATAAAGTCCATGAAACACCAAGCATCAGAAAACACGCAATTACAAATCTCAACCGGTTATGATGCCTTGTAAGAGACTATAACATTAGCATCAATGATGTGAATGAACAATGAATTGGTTGAGAAGAAGTTTTCTGCAATAGAATAGTAGAAATCATTTACTTTTACAGAAAAGGAAGCTAGATTCTTTAAGTGCGATGATGCATGCAAATTGTATTAATATATAATTATGTGTATGAAGAACAGGATCAATCATCTATGGTTTATCCAAAAAGGAATTTCACAATGAGCCGTATTGTAGTCTGTAGAGATCTTTGCTCTCAATATCTTGAATCTAATTTTTACTACTTACTTCTAGGTGTCTATCATAACTGGCATATTCATACTCCAAAATAGGGCTGTGGTAATTTCTGTCTCCTCGTGGTTTTAAATTGTCATAGATAATTGTATCATATATAAAGCTTTGCATAATAACAACAGGACCAACACCAAAGGGGTGCTGCTAACGGCATTGCCATGACTGCAATGTCACTTTTCAAAGCGATTGGTCCAGCAGGTGGAGGGGCAATGTAAGTTCTTTATTAAAATTCTCAATTTATTTTTTCTTCCGCCACATCTTACAGATGCACAAGCAATGTCATTCATACCGCAGCAGGATTCAAATTCTATGATTGAAAAACATGCTTCATGGCTATCCAAAAATTCTAAAAAGTAATACGTGGATGTAAAAAGGGTTGATTCAGTTTCAGTAGTTACTGATGCTTGAGATATGCTATTAATCAATTTGTCTAGAGAATGCACAAGATTTTGTACTGATTCTAGGTAAAGAAATTGCAAGTGGCCTGAATAATGTAAAAAGGCACAGTTTCAGTGTAGTTTGACTTGTTGAATACCTAAAAATATGAATGTTATCCCTTCTATATGTTTTTTTTGCTTGTGAACATTGTTGAGATATATCTCCTACAGGGTAAATCAATCTCGAAAGCTTGTATATGACCAAAAAATGAAAAAACCATTCTGCATGGGCCATTTTATAAGCAGTAGTATTATTCAGTTGTAGTCCTGTAGTGCAGTCATGATCTGCATCAAAGTAAATATTTCTGCTCTCTAACCTAATATTCCGCCTGCAGCCTTTCTTGGTCTCAAGGCCGCCAAGATGCAGCCTTCCTACCTGGTATGTTTCTTATATACTTTAATTATGTAAATGTGTATGTGTGTAAACACAGCAATCTAGCTTGGCGCTGTAGTCATTTTTCAAAAATCTTGCCCGTGATATACTCCAAAGTCCGACTTCATGTCCTATTGATTCCAGAAAATTTAAGATATCATTAGTTTCTGCTTTGCTAGACCAAGTTCATTCTTTTATTATTATAATCTTGATAATGATGTTCAATCTGTGATATGCTTGTATCCCATCTAATGAACTTTTTGTCTGCGGTTTTTGTGTTGCAGGTACTCAGATAGTTTTCTTCATCTTGAATGTAGTCGAAGCAATCGGAATTGCATTGACGTTCGAACCTTTTCTAGTTTTACGGCAACCTTGAAAATCAGTTTTGTAGGGAATGTAACATTATAGTTTTGATCAATTTCAGCAGAACTAGCAGTTGCAAATCAATATATGACCAGATTTTACTAATAGTTTGGTTACTACAGAACTTATCAAACTAGTAGCGGTAACAAATACATGTCAGTTTATGCCCAGTGGCAGTGATGTAAATATTTAAAATTCACAAATTAGTACCGTATTTCACGAGAGTCTGATTGTGCCGATAAAGTATTGGTGCAGTGATTGAGCTCTTGTACTCTTTTGCGGGAGTTCATTCGATTTCCGGATGATTTCCGGATGTGCGTAATCAATTAGCGGGAAAAAAAAATGTGATTCTTTGAAAATTGATTTCTAGATTTATGAACGATTTTTATTATTGAAAGACCCAGTATGTGATTTTTTATGTGAATATAAGGACTCTATCTTTGATATTGATTTCTACACAAATTTTTTCGTGATTTTCATCACTAAATGACCTGATAAATGTAGGATTAAATTGTTTATCCGCGTTTTAAATATCTATTTTAGATTTTTAATCTTTTTGGTAAAAAAATATGTAGATTTTGTTGTCAAAAGACTCGAAACTATGACTCATGTTACACTAATTCTTTTTCTTTTTTTGAAACATGTTACACTAATTCTTAAAATATATTAGAAAATGTTTGAAATTACAAATAAATTTGAAAATGAAAAATTACACGTGAAATAAAATTAAATATGCTCTAGTTATACTTATATATGTATATCCACGATAAAAGTTAACTTCTCTTCATTATAAATCTTATTACAAAAATAAAGTTTGAACACACACTTGTTATCACATTTTATTTTATTTTTAGCATGATATATTATCACGTTTTATTTGTAATAATATTAATTTTTAAGAGTTAAGTTCAATGGAGATCACATTTTTTCTGAAAACCTGGAGACCACCTGCGTTCTGCAAGTAAAATATTTCATAAAAACATTGCAAAACGTATAGTTTTGCAAATCATGTTCTACGAAATCATTAATTCATTTAAAATCTTAAATATCATATAAGTTTTACATGCGGAATGTTTTGTCTGCACAACATTTGTTCAACTTGCAGAACATACATTGTATATTTATTAAATATATAATATATATGATCTTTAACAATTTTAACGAATACATGATATTTGTAGAACATATTTTACAAAATAATATATTTTATAATATTTTGATTGCAGAACATACGTGATCTCCAAGGTCTCCGATGAAATTGCGGTCTCCGTAGAATTTTACTCTAATTTTTATACACAAAAATACTCCCTGTTTATGCTCATAAAAAAAAATAAAATATATATACTCTTTCGCAAACTGCATTCGTGGAGAAGTGGCGAAACACCAAACCAGACCTCAAAAAAATCAAAAAAAATCTTGATTGTTTCTGGTGTGGAACAGATCTACTGATACAGTACAAAATCATCTTCTTGCTTACATTTTTCAATCCACTGACATTAATATCATCATTGGTTGGATCTATTTATATATATAGACACAGAAAGATGAACATATTCAGATTAGCGGGGGACATGACCCATCTGGCCAGTGTTCTTGTTTTGCTTCTCAAGATTCACACTATCAAATCTTGTGCTGGTACTTTTTACAACCACCCATTTGCTTATTTACTTGTTCTTGTAGTTTTCTCATTGTAAAGTTGTTATCTTTTTGTTAATTGGTGTTTAAAGTTGGAAGCTTTTTGTATTTTGGTGTGTTATTTGTCATTTTCTTGGCAATTGGAGCTTACCCTTTTCGTTTCTTGGAGTTTTTTTGGTGAAAATGTGAATGAGGTTTTAATTTAGGTTTTGGGTTTGTTGAATTAAAGTTGATTTTTGAGTATGTACATGTGTTGCCTGAGTTTTTTCTCTGGGTTTTAAGGGATTGCATTGCAAATGTTTTTGGGATTTGATTTCTAGATTCTGAGGTTAGTTTCAAGTGAGTTATCGATGTTGATAGGGTAGGTCAATATTGATAGCTAAAAGCATAAATCTGAACGGTACGTTTGGGGAGTTGGGGATAGACTAATATGATTAATTTAGTGGCTATTTCCATCCAACACTGTATGTTATGTTGTGTTTCTTTTGGCAATCATATAGTGGTATTTTGTAACACCTTGAGATTTTGAAAGAGTAGGGTCTAGGGTGGCCAACAAATTACACAAGTTTACCCCTGTTTAGGTGTTGTTTCTTTAAAGGCACCCCTGTTTCTTGATAAGTATAAACCAGAAAGTGAGTAGCCTTATGTGTAATAATGGAGTCTGAAGAGTGGATAGTACTTCAACTGGTTTAATACTCACTTGAGGGAACAATGGCAGGGGTTCTGCAGCAGGTAATGAGATGACTGTTCATCAGTTTATATGGTTTTATCACTGGTATGAATGATATAATTTATACATAGGATTAAGTGGTGTTTATGACAAGCATTTATGATATAATAAATGAAAAATAAGAAATGTTGCAGTAAGAAAATCTAGGGAGCAGATATTATAAATGTCTTTTAAAAATTTGAGAAGTTTGAGAGCGAGAGTGATGTGGTTATCTGAAACTTTAAAGATTCATATCAATGAAATAACAAGTAATAGTATTATGCACAATATGTTTAAGTTGCCAATACTCTGCATGTTACTGCCTTGTGTTGACCTTTAATTACCGGTCTCTTGACTTGCATTCAGGTGTTTCACTAAAGACTCAAGAGCTCTATGCTCTTGTCTTCGCTACTCGCTACCTGGATATTTTTACTGATTTTGTCTCGCTATACAATACTGTGATGAAGCTAATCTTCTTGGGGAGCTCTTTCTCAATTGTTTGGTACATAAGGCACCATAAAATTGTCCGCAGATCCTATGATAAAGACCAGGACACCTTTCGCCACTACTTTCTTCTGCTACCTTGTTTCCTTTTGGCCCTATTTATACATGAAAGGTTCACTTTCAAAGAGGTATTATGTTCCCTCATTCCTGTAGGCTTGTACTACCAATACATTTCTCTCTCTACTTGTGTGTCTGTTAATTATGATCAAGTAAGATGAGTTTTCTGTTTTGTATATTTGAACAGGTAATGTGGACTTTTTCTTTATATTTGGAGGCTATTGCCATACTTCCTCAACTGGTGTTGCTACAAAGGACAAGAAATATTGACAATTTGACAGGGCAATATGTGTTCCTCCTTGGGTAATCATTACAAACTGATATTAGCCCTTCAGGTTTCAGTCAATAATAGTTCAACATAAGATGCACGATTGCCTCACTCATGATTAGTCATAGTTTGTGGACTATATATATCTGTGGGTAGTGGGTC
Source organism: Daucus carota subsp. sativus (assembly GCF_001625215.2). Lineage (NCBI taxonomy): Eukaryota > Viridiplantae > Streptophyta > Magnoliopsida > Apiales > Apiaceae > Daucus > Daucus carota. The sequence goes on along the minus strand of NC_030388.2, from coordinate 31,678,556 downwards.
TAAATGCCAATTGTTTTACACTCTAGTGGTTCCGTTATGTTCTGGGCTTCTGGCTATATGTTGCACATTTAGTTACGTATTTACATGTGTCTATCTACCTAATACACACCATGTTTATTACATATTTAAAGCTCTAAATCGTTAAATTTATTTTGCATTGATGTTTATTAGATGCCATGAAAAAGCATATGACATGTTTCTATTTTCAAGCTTCTCTCAGTTATATTTAATCATTACTCTTCTCCATCCAATAAACTGAATAAACAAACAAGATATGTTACAATACCAACATTACCTGAAAATTCTCTAGACATTTGCTGTTCCTGGATAACGAACACGCCGACATACTACTGTATAATACCCCTTTTATCATGGTAACTTACATTAATTGTTGATCTAGTGATACCATTTATCCAAGCAATTAGCAGGTCCAGCATGGTTGTCATAAACTGGTGGCTGAAAACATATTGCGATATGACTTGTATAGAGATATCTTAGGATGAATTTGGAAATAATGCGGAGTAAACAATTTGCTCATAACATGATTTAACTAGGGGACCCTTGCATTGTCAACTTAATAGAGGGCACATTTTTTATTAATATAAGTATATATATTAAGAAGTATGTTGCATATCAGCTTATGTTTTTTCTTCCGGAGTTGAGTCATGTTGCTTTAAAGGGTTTTAAGATTATAGATTTTAAAATAGGTGCTTTAAAGTTATTAATAGTTAGTTACGCAACTTGTCTGTTTTGAATAATAATAATATGAAGAAAAATAATTATATGAATAAAATATAATATTTTTTTCATTTGTGGATATGACATTATTTTCCTTGGTAAATAATAATATAATTTGATAAAAGGCACGTGTGCTTTTTGAAGATTAAGTACTCTGCAGTATTGGTTCTCATAAGCTCGTTGATTGTCACGGACATGCACTTCTCAAGGCAGGGTGGCATTTGATATATGCAGTGAATAAAAAGTGAAATTATTTTAAGATGGATCATTTTTATGTGAAGTTGGATTTGTATTCTAGTAAAAGCATACTATAAAGCAAAACAAATGCGACCGCTTGTTTACTCCTATTCATATGATCTACAATATCATCTTACTATCAAAGTTATTGTTAGTGGCTTCGAATGAGAAGCAGGACCTGACTTGCACTTTCTCCTCTATGCAGTGCATATAGAGCACTTTATATCTTGAACTGGATATACCGCTACTTCACAGAACCACATTTTGTTCATTGGATAAGTATGTGTTGCATTCCGTTTTTCACTAAGTTGGCTCAACTCCTTTTTCCATCTGTCCCTTTCCTCTTTTCATTAAATATTAAAATGGAATTGCTTGCAACTTTCAGCTTGGATATCTGGGCTTATTCAGACACTGCTTTATGCTGATTTCTTCTACTACTACTTCCAAAGGTAATAAATTCATCTTTCAAATTCGAAAAATAAATTTAAACTTCACGTATTTACTTGTATCATTGCAATTGTTTGCAGCTGGAAGAATAACGTAAGGCTTCAGTTACCAGCTTGAGCTTCGACCTGATTATCTGGGCTGACTAACATTGCTCAAGCTGTATACACACGAATATATATGTGTCTGGTTGCAGGTTTTTAGCACTTCGTGTTCTCTCATCAACTTTTTTATCCTTTTTGTAAGCCTGTCAAATGCAGAATTATTCTTGTTTGATCGTGAGCTGTGTGTGAGGTTGGGTTCTTTTTTTTGAATGAAAGGGGGGAGGGTTACCAGATAGCACGAAAGAGTATTCATTAGCGGCTTAGCGCCATATGTTGTTTATTACTATACACCAAGCTAGAGATTTGTATAAATTTTCGGCATTGTTGCATCTTGCAGTAATTCTGCAGACTGCAGGAAGATCAGACATCATTTATTACTTGAACTGAAATATTCTATTTACAACAATCTAAAGTATTAATAACAATATTATTTTTAAATTATAACTAGTCAATATAATAAATATAATCGGAATATAATGTATTACAAATTCAACAAATTTTACATAATATTTTGCCTATTCAATTTAGCCACCTATTATAACAAATTTCCGCTGACAACAAAATATCGCACCTAAAACTTTCTGACTTCTTTGCCAGAAACTCTTGAGTCTTGTGAATTGTCCAGTAAATATTTACAGTTTTAGACCACTGTTTGTTCAATATCGATAATCTAGTAAAAAATTATTAAAAATTGGAGAGTGTGACACTGCTCTCCCACAAACCATCCTTATCCTAAAGATGGTTACAGTATAATAAAAGAAAATGATGCTGAGCAAGATTGATAAGATAGCGAAGGGCATGTTTATCGTATCTCTGAATATTCGGGTTCGAGTCTTGATCATCTGGAAAAATAATAGAACAAATGCTCATTTGTAAGACACAGAAGCCTGTTTGTCTTTATAATCCGGATTTTAAGTCATTTATGAAAATGTATGTTTGTGTAATAAGTCAAAAATCGGTTTAAAATCAGAAATTAACCAGAAATTAACTTAAAGACAGAAGTTAGTTTGAAATATTTTTTTCGGTGAATAATTTTCTTTATAAAAATTACTCCTAAATCATAAGTTACTCATAAAACACTTTTATTTTTGTTATTATATTTTCAGTAACTCATAAATTCAAAATTACTCACACGCACATTTTAAACTCTCAATTTATTAGATAAATCATGTTAAGTCATACTCTAGTAAGGTGTCAGAAAAGATATTTTTCCTAAAACTAAACTGAAAATCAAATAAAATAGACCAACGTCATACCTTTACCCTTAACTCTTAAGAATGCACGTGTCGATCCATGCATGCATGCAGTTGCCACGTACCACAAACAATCCACGTGTCATTCTCCACAAGTAACATCTGTCTCCTCCAAAACTACACAGATAAGTCTCCCCATCTCATATTCATCTATAAATAGCCCTCCACTATTCATTTTCACTATACCAACAACTTGTAGCTCATAAAACCTTCCTAAAATGGCTGACATAAGGTCTGATATTAGGTCTCGCGGCGGCGGTGGTGGTTGCAACGACAGCTGCGGCTGCCCGACGCCGTGTCCCGGTGGCGAAGGCTGCCAGTGCAACAATACTACTGGTTCAGGTGGTGTGGAGCACAAGCAGTGCTCCTGTGGCGCTCACTGTGGCTGCAACCCTTGCCGGTGCCCGAACGCGGTTTCAGGCTCCGGCAAGGCCTTTTGCAAGTGTGGTGATAATTGTGCTTGCGCTGCTTGTGCCTCTTGAATATTTACATGTGTGTTGGTTGTGTTTGAGTATGTTGCTGCATGTGTGTAATTGTGTGTTTTAAATAAGAATAAAATTGGGGCATACATTTAAGTATGTTCAAGGCTTCAGTTTAAACTATTGGGATACATATCTTGCCTATCTTATGTTATCCAAATCAGGAATCGTAATGGAATGGAATCAGGAATTAACCCAGGAATCGGAATGAAATCGTAATGGAATGGAATGAGGAATTGGGTTAATAGGAATGACCTGAATCAAAATGATAAGAAATGAAATTGAAGATGAAATAATAAATTCTTTTGCAGATTTTTATGATTTATGATTTTTTGAATCCTGGTTGTTGAATTGTTGATGACTGAATAAATTGCTGAGATCCTAGATATAAATATAAATTAGAAGTAGGTATTATTATTTTAAAATTTGTGATTATTTTCTATCTTATTTTTTGCCAGAAAAATTGGTGATTAATTATGTTAGCTATTTAATTCGTGATTAATCTCGGTTCTGTAATTCGAACTGGCTAAATTTTTTATTATTCGAACAATCATTCAAAACTTGTCCAACTGATTAGATTATTTGATTATTGAATTAATCATTTAATCGATCCAATTAATCTTTCATCAAGTTTAATCCTCGCTTTTTATTTTTAGTGATTAATCTTTGTTCCGCATCACCATCAATCACCGATCAAATCAAATTCCTATTTTCCACCCCACTGACCAGAACAAACAGGCCGGGAATATTTTCACAGAACTTAACAAACTAGGGGGCGTTTGGTTGATGGTTAATGAGTCCGGTTAACGGGAATCGGAACTTAATACCCATACATTGTTTGGATTAGTAAAATTTTTACTTAGAAATGGGAACCTCGTTCCGTCTTGAAGGTAAATCAATAACTCCGCACTCCATCCTTGGATTACCATTTCCCATACCCTCCATCCTCATTCCCATTGCTACCAATCATACAAACACCCTCCAGATGTTCCATTCGATGAACACCAACAAGATCTGTAAAGGACACTTTGTCTTGTAAATATAATATTTTTTGATGATATTTTATAAGAATGGCTGTTCATTTTAATACTGTTGTTGGGCTTATCAAAGTTCTTAATACTTGTATAATACTATTTGACCGCCTCAACATCATAGCTGCTTCCGCCATGGTTGTAATAAAGAAAATGTGGGTTGTTTCTGGTCTACTGCTATCATCTTCTTCCTGGGCTAACATTTTTCAACTCAGGGGAAAATATATATTCTTCTTTGATGTGTGTATAGACATCAAAGATGAATATATTGAGGTTATTAGGGGACATGAGCCATCTGGCTGGTGTTGTTCTTTTGATTTTCAAGATTCACTCCATGAAATCTTGTGCTGGTAACCACCTCCCCGTATACTTGTTCTTGTATATTTTTTTTTTTGATTATAAAGTTGTAATCTTTTTGTTAATTGGTGTTTAAAGTTGGAAGCTTTTTGTATTTTGGTGTGGTGTTTGTCATTTTCTTGGCAATTGGAGCTTACCCTTTTGGTTTCTTGAAGGTTTTTGGTGAAGATGTGAACGGGGTTTTGGTTTAGTTTGTGGGATTGTTGAATTGAAAGTGTATTTTCTGAGTATATTAGCGGTTTTCTTCCCAAATTTTGTTTATGAAATTCCATTCCTTCCACACATTATTTTTTACCAAACAGACATTAAGGTTTTAGGAATCTTAGTGTCTTAAGTTCATAATTATGTTGTAATCTTGTTTGGATCACAAGTTCGGATTTGGGAGAGGCCTCCCAAGTTCCAACCACAATATTTTTCACAATTATATGTTGACACCTCTGTTGTTGCTTCTTAGTGTGTTTGTTGTGGTCAATCCATTTAGTGGTATTTCATAACACCTCGAGATTTTGAGAGAGTTGTACATCTACCGTTATTCTGTTAACAATAAGTAGAGTCTCGGATGGGTCAGATTTACGCAACTTTAACACCTGTTTGGAGGCTATTTGTGAATATAAATTAGAAAGTGGGTGTGAAGGTTATATTTTGTACCAGGATTAAGTGGTGTTTCATGACATGTATCTTTAATATAAAAATTGAAACTGGGAAATATTGCAGGAAGAACATCTAGGGAGCATATGTTATCATTGATTTTCTAAAAGGTTGAGATTTTTGAGAACGAGAATGGTGTAGTTATCTGAAACTTTTTAGGACACTTGTCCAAAAAAAAAAAAAAATAACAAGCAAAAGTATTATGCACAGAATATTAAAGTTGTTTAACGGAGTTACATTATCATATGAACACAGTTCTATATTTTTTTCGGTACTCTTGCCTATACTCTGCATGTTGTATCAGTTTCAGCTTTCCTGTTATTGCTATGTTGTTGACCTCTAAGTTTGGCTTCTTGACTTAATTTCAGGCGTTTCACTAAAGACTCAAGAGCTCTATGCTCTTGTCTTCGCTACTCGCTACCTGGATATTTTCATATATTTTATCTCACTGTACAATACTGTAATGAAGATAATCTTCTTGGGGACCTCTTTCTCAATTGTTTGGTACATAAGGCACAACAGAATTGTCCGCAAATCCTATGATAAAGACCTAGACACATTTCGCCACTACTTTCTTTTGTTGCCTTGTTTTCTTTTGGCCCTAGTTATAAATGAAAGGTTCACTTTCGTAGAGGTACGATGTTCCCTGTACTACAGTTACATTTTTCTCTCTTCTTGCGGGCGGTTAATCATGTTTAAGTAAGTTGAGTTTTTCAATTTTTAGCTAACATAGGATTGGTTCCCTTACTATTTCTGTTTTTGTATCTTTGAACAGGTAATGTGGGCATTCTCTGTATATTTGGAGGCTATTGCCATACTTCCTCAGCTAGTGTTGGTACAAAGGACAAGAAATAACGAAAATTTGATAGGGCAATACGTGTTCCTCCTTGGGTAAGCACTAGAAACTGATTTTAGTAGTTTGGGTTCAGTAATTAAAAGTTCAACATCAGATGCACACAGGGATGGAACCAGAGAAAATTTTCTGGGGGGCAGGTTGTGTGGAGCCAGATAATGAATATTATAGATATTTATTGGTTAAAAGTGAATGATTTTGAGATATATTGAGTTGTGGGGGACGGAATATACTAAATTTGGGAGGACCAGATACCCTGTAGTATATGTTTTAATCACAAAAATATGAGCCGTCAATGGGTGCACAATTATCTTCTCATAATTAGTCGTAGTTTGTAGACTATATATTTGTGGGTAGTGAGTATATGCCAATTGCTTTACAATCTAGTGATTCTGTTATGTTCTGGCTTCTGGCTCGCACATTGTAGTTACTTGTGTCTGTACCTGATACACGCTATCTTTATGAACTTGGCATGTTTATTAAAGCCCTAAATCATTACATTTATTTGTTATATGTTAATAAGATGCAATGGAAAAGCATATGACATGTTTCTTATTTATCCATTAAACTGAATCAACAAACAGGCTATGCTAAGATAATTACAAGGTACCAAGAATTGCTGATAATTCTCTCGATGTCATAGACTGGTGGCTGAAAATATATCAGAATATAACATGTATAGTCTCAGTCATCTTCGGATGAAGTTAGAAATAATTTGTTGAGTAAATAATCTGCTCATAACATAATATTAGTAAACGACCCTTGCATTGATAACTCGATATCGTGCCCATTTTTATTACTCGATTATTCATCAATAAGTATGTTGCATAGCAGCTTTTGTGTGTTTTCAATATCATCTTACTATTGAAGTTATTACTAGTGGGTTCGAATGAGAAGCAGGACCTGACTTGCATTTTCTCCTCTTTACAGTGCATATAGAGCATTCTACATCTTGAACTGGATATACCGCTACTTCACGGAACCACACTTTGTTGATTGGATACGTATGTGTTGTATTCACTTTTCTCCTAAGTTGTTTCAACTCCTTTCTTTCATTAATAATAAAATGAAAATGCTTGCAACTTTCAGGTTGGATATCTGGGCTTATTGAGTTGTCGCTTTACGCTGGTATCTTCTACTACTACTTCCGGAGGTAATATATTTATCTTTTAATAAGAAGCCAGCTAGCATGAACCCTAGCCTGCTACTTTACCATGCAAAATGCAATAGTAAAATGGGATCACACAGAGGACAGAGATACATCAGTGTACACAAGCATAAAAAAAACATCATACGAAAGTTTTAGCTGAAAAGATTTTTACCATTATCAAAAAATCACAGAATGTACACTGAGGTTTGAACATTGATTTCTATTTCCTTGGAAAAGCTCAACCTTTTGTTAATTTTATCTTCAGATACATAGAGAATATGAATGTGAATTAATGTGGGCCTGGTTAAGAAATTAAAGAAAGCTAAGATTTTGGTGTACTTGTACAGGACTGCCATGACTGAGAAGCTTGTATTTAAGACTATAAGTGAGTTGTTCGTTTCACCAAGCGTTGTGGATTTGGAAGCGGGAATCGGGTTAGTAAGGTATCAGTTTGAAACTCCATTCCTCATACTTTGGTTCAGTGTAAAGATGTATTTCCTTAATTCAAAATATCTATCAAGTTATTCTTTAATTAATATATCTTATTAATAATTTTTTTTTATCAAATTGAGATTATATAATCATTATGAATTATGTACACTAAAGATTATAGATAGAAGTTTAAATATAACAATGACAGAATAATTTGATACCTTTATCCCTTTAGAATGCATGTATCAGTCTATGCATGCAGTTGCCACTTAACACATATACAATAGGCCAGTCATTATTAACTCGTCATTATTAACTCATCATTATAGTAAAAACTGGTGAATATATGGATAACAAGAGGTAGCTAAAATGGCTGATATAAGGTCTGATGTATATGGTGGTGATTGCAGTGACAGTTGTGGTTGCCCAACGCCATGCCCCGGTGGTGAAGGATGCCGGTTTGATACTGCTAGTTCAGGTGATATTGAGCATAAGCAGTGCTCTTGTGGCTCACACTGTGCCTGCAACCCTTGCAGTTGCTCTAGTGCTGTTACAGGTGGTTCCGGCAAGGCCTTCTGCAAGTGTGGTGATTCTTGCACTTGTGCTACCTGTGCCTCTGTGACATGAAGTACTTGTTGAAATATACACATCAGTCTGACTATGTTGCTGCATATGCCGAGAAACTTGCCATGATCAAGAAACTGCAAAATGAGCTCTGGCTTCGGGGGTTTGAACTTTCATCAACCTTGGTTTCTATTTTCTTTAAAAAGCTCCACCTTTTATGAGTATGAATGTAGATAGATGTGGGTTCTGTTAAGAAATTGAAGAGCGCTTAGATTTGGGTCTTGTACAGGACTGCCATGACTGACAAGCATGTATTTAAGATTAAAGTTTCAAACTTTGTCCAGAAATGATTCTTGTAGCATGGATAGACTTCTGAAAACAATACTCCTATTAATATTGATCATATTTTACACGGATTGTCGTTTGTTCATCTGAAGCTTTTAGTAATATAACACTTCTTTTTTTGAGTTTTTGACATTTAAAATTATAGTTTTTCAGATAAATATGTATTGTATAAATTAATATTATTATTTATTGAACAAATTTATAATGATGAAATATACAGGACCCAAACTCAATATGATGTACTGCTATCAGGAATATAATATTTTTTCAACATATTTAAAACATTTTAATTATTGAATGAGTAAAATGATTATTTATCTATAGGGTTATTATTTAACTCGACTATGGATATGAATATTTTAAAAAACGATAGATTCACCTAGGGGCGTGCACGGGTCGGTTCGGCTCGGTTTAAACCGTTATATCGGTTCGGTTATGAGTTTTTTCGGTTTTTATCGGTTACAATTTTTTTCGATTTGGTTTTTCGATTTTTAGGCTATGTTTCTGTTTTTTTGTTTTTTTGCTCACCCCTAGATTCACCAGCGTACTTGCCCAGGATGAGGACCTGGTATGTAATTGAGCAGAGAAAAGTCACACGAGCAATGCAAAAAAAGTGAGACGACCTGGACCTGGAGGGAGTAGAATTTGACCTCGTCAACTTGATAAAGAAATGTGGGTTCTGTCTGCTCTGTTACTCTCATCTTCTTGCTGGGCTAACATTTTGCAACTCAGTGAAAAATTTTCTTTAATGGGTGTATAGGTATTAGATACACACATCAATGATGTATATATTCAGGTTACTAGGGGACATGAGCCATCTGGCTGCTGGTGTTCTTTTGATTTTCAAGATTCACTCCATGAAATCTTGTGCTGGTATCCAACTCCCCATTTACTTGTTCTTGTATATTTTTGATTATAAAGTTGTAATCTTTTTGTTAATTGGTGTTTAAAGTTGGAAGCTTTTTGTATTTTGGTGTGTTGTTTCTCATTTTCTTGGCAATTGGAGCTTACCCTTTTGGTTTCTTGAAGTTTTTTGGTGAAAATGTGAATCGGGTTTTGGTTTATTTGTTTTTTTCTTTTGAGTATTTAGTGCTTTTATCCTCGAGTTTTGTTTATAAATTTTCATTCCTTCCACGTCATTCTTTTTACCAAACATGCATTAAGGTTTAAGAAATCTTAGTTGTCTCCTATGTTTGGGAGAGGCCTCTTTTTTCAAAATTATATGTAGATGCCTTTATTGTTGCTTCTTGGTGTGTTTGTTGTGGATGAATATTTAGTGGTATTTTATAATACCTCGAAATTTTGAGAAGTTATAAAGCTACTGTTAACAGTAAGTAACTTCAAGTGGTTCTATACTCACTTGACTGCTGGATGGAACAATTTTGGGGGGGGGGGGGGGGGGGATGAATATTTAGTGGTATTTCATAATACCTCGAGATTTTGAGAAGTTATAAAGCTACTGTTAGCAGTAAGTAACTTCAAGTGGTATTTCATAATACCTCGAGATTTTGAGAAGTTATAAAGCTACTGTTAACAGTAAGTAACTTCAAGTGGTTCTATGCTCACTTGACTGCTGGATGGAACAATTTGGGGGGTTGTTTCGCATCAGGTAATGAGATGATTGTTAGTCAGCTAATATAGAATTATCACTGGTGTGAAGGTATAATTTATACTTAGAAATAAGTTGTGTTTTATGACATGTATCTATGATATAGTAATTGAAAATGGGAATTATTGCAGTAATAACGTCAAGGGAGCATATGTTATCATTGGGTTTTTAGAAGGTTGAGAAGTTTAAGAGTGAGAGTGGTGTGGCCGTCAGAAACTTGTTAGGATGCATATCAAAGAAATAACAAGCAAAAGTATTATGCACAGTATATTAACGGGTTACATTATTTAGGCAATCAGTATAATATTTATTCTGCACTCTTGCCAATACTCTGCAATTCTGCATGTTGTATCAGTTTCAGCTTTCCTGTTATTGCTATGTTGTTGACATTTAATTTTGGCTTCTCGACTTGCATTCAGGCGTTTCACTAAAGACTCAAGAGCTTTATGCTCTTGTCTTCGCTACTCGCTACCTGGATATTTTCATTTATTTTATCTCGCTATACAATTCTGTAATGAAGATATTCTTCTTCGGGAGCTCTTTGTCTATTGTTTGGTACATAAGGCATCACAAAATTGTCCACAAATCCTATGATAAACACCTAGACACATTTCGCCACTACTTTCTTTTGCTGCCTTGTTTTCTTCTGGCCCTAGTTACAAATGAAAGGTTCACTTTCCTAGAGGTAATATGTTCCCTGTACTACAATTACATTTCTCTCTTTTCTTGTAAGCGGTTATTCATGTTTAAGTAAGTTGAGTTTTTCAGTTCTAAGTTAACATAGGATCGGTTCCCTAACTATTTCTGTTTTTGTATCTTTGAACAGGTAATGTGGACATTCTCTGTATATTTGGAGGCTATTGGCATACTTCCTCAGCTAGTGTTGGTACGAAGGACAAGAAATAATGACAATTTGATAGGGCAATATGTGTTCCTCCTTGGGTAATCACTACAAACTGATTTTAGCCCTTTAGGTTCAGTTGGTAATAGTTCAACATTATATGCACACAGGGAGGGCACCAGAAAAAAAAATTCTGGGCGGCGGAAACTTAAACAAAAAAAGTTAAGGCCGAAGTAGACAAACATGGCAGGTTCTGTGGAGCCAAATAATGAATATTATAGATATTTATGGGTAAAAAGTGAATGATTTTGAGATATATTGAGTTGTGGGGTACCAAATATACTAAATTTGGGAGGACCAAATACCCTATATTATAAGTTTTAATCACGAAAATATAAGCAAATATGAGGTCTTGAGGGTACCAAGGCCACCCCATACCCCCGCCCCCGCCCTGAATCCGTCAATGGATGCACAACTATCTTCTTGTGATTAATCATAGTTTGTAGACTATATATATGTGGGTAGTGAGTCTAAATGCCAATTGCTTTACAATCTAGTGGTTCTGTTATGTTCTGGGCTTCCTATCTTTAAAGCCGTAAATCGTTACATTTAATCAATAAACTGAATCACAAACAACCAATGTTACGATAATTATCCAAGGTACCAAAAATGGTTGATAATTCTGTAGGCGTTTACTGCTCCTGGATAACCAACACACGGACATACTACCGTGTGCCAGAAAGATATTACCTTTATATCATGGTAACTTACTTTAGTTAAATTAATTGTTGATCTAGTTGATACCATTTTCCCAAGCAATTAGCAATTCCAGCATGGTTGTCAGAGACTGGTGGCTGCAAATATATTAGAATATGACTTGTGTAGTCTCAGATATCTTCAGATGAACGTGGAAATAATCTGCTCTAACATAATTTAACTAGAGGACCCTTGCATTGACAACTCGATACGGTGCACATTTTTATTAATCAATTATTTATCAATAAGTATGTTGCATAACAGCTTTTGTGTGTTTTCAATATCATCCTACTATCAAAGTTATTACTTGTGGGTTCAAATGAGAAGCAGGACCTGACTTGCGTTTCCTCCTCTTTACAGTGCATATAAAGCATTCTACGTCTTGAACTGGATATACCGCTACTTCGCGGAACGACACTTTGTTCTTTGGATATGTGTGTGTTTTATTCAGTTTTTACCTAAGTTGGTTCAACTCCTCCTTTCTCCATCTGCCCCTTTCTTCTGTTCATTAATAATAAAACGAAAATGGTTGCAACTTTCAGCTTTGATATCCGGGATTATTCAGGTATCGCTTTACGCTGGTTTCTTCTACTACTACTTCCGGAGGTAATATATTCATCTTTTAATAAGAAGCCAGCTATCATGAACCCTAGCCAGCTACTTTAACATGCAAAATGCAAGAGTCAAGTGAGATCACACACAGGACACAGATACATCAGTATACACATAACCATAAAAAACATCGTACAAAGTTTTAGCTGAAAAGAATTTTACCATTATAAAAAAAATGGCAGAATGGACTTTTTGGGGTTTGAACTTTGATTTCTGTTTCATTGGAATAGCTTCAACTTTGTTAATATTTCTTCAGATACATAGAGAAAGAAAAGTAACTGCAGAAAGCTAAGATTTTGGTGTACTTGTACAGGACTGCCATGACTGACAAGCTTGTATTTGAGACTGAAAGTGAGTCGTTGGTTTTACCAAGCAGTGTTGATTTGGAATCGGGAATCAGGTCAATAAGGTATCAGTTTGAAACTCCATTCTTCATTTCATATGTTTGGATCAGTGTGGATTTGGAATCAGGAATCGGGTTAGTAAGGTCTATGCATGCATGCAGTTGCCACATAACATAGATACAATAGGCCAGTCACTATAGATAAGTCTGTACATCTCTCCGGTCACTATTCAATCATCATTATAGTAAAAACTGGTGAAATATATAGATTACAAGAGGTAGCTAAAATTGCTGATATTAGGTCTGATTTAAGGTCCCATGGTGGTGATTGCAGTGACAGCTGTGGTTGTCCGATGCCGTGCCCTGGTGGTGAAGGATGCCAAGGATGCCAGTTTAACGCTGCTAGTTCAGGTGATATTGAGCATAAGCAGTGCTCTTGTGGCTCACACTGTGGCTGCAACCCTTGTGGTTGCTCTGACGCTGTTTCAGGTGGTTCCACCAAGGCCTTCTGCAAGTGTGGTGATTCTTGCACTTGTGCTACTTGTGCCTCTGAAATATGAATCACTTGTTGAAATGTACATATCAGTTTGACTATGTTGCTGCTTATGCCAAGTTCTGGTGCATATATCATATGTATAACTGTTGTATTAGTGAATAAAGTTTAGACATACATATTAGTATGTTCAAGGCTCAAGGGATTTAGTTCAATCTGTTTGGATACTATCTCTTTACATTTTTAGAATTCTATATATCTGTGCCAGAGCCCAACACGTTAGCTTTACAACAAACGTATGTTTGTGTATGTTACATATATTACGATATGATATGATACGTATGAGATTGCAGTAAAATCCATATAGAATGGACATCATATCGCAGAACTGAATGCAATGGTGATATTTCAGAACCAAATGCAATGTAATATCGCAGAATCAGAATACATGGAGCTAGAAGTTTTCATTCTACATTTTAAAGCAAATTATCCTAAGCTTCTCTATTCTTGAGCAAATGATGAAATGAACATGCAAAGTTGCAGTTCCTGCTGCAATCAGACGATGGGCGGATTGCCTCCTCCTCCAGCATGGATCATGGCCTCAATCTCGTCGCCATCGCTCATGTTAAGCTATCATGTGAAAAGCAAACCAGAGAAGGAGCATGACATCAAAGGTAAAGCAAATGCACTAGACTGTTATTTTTTATGGAAGCAAGTTATTCATGAACATAATATATCAGTGCAAGCTTACTATCACGAATTAAAAGACTTGTACAACAATGAGTGTTCAAATTTTAGATGTTGTTTCTGTAGATTATGGCATGACCAGAAAGCAGAATGGAAACGTTTCATGCTACAATGCTGGAAGATAATTTACCTCGTGAGGGGTTGCAGTAGGCGGGACTCGAGAGCCATCAAAGAAGAATTGCATGGTCCTGTATTCTACCTGAGCTTTGTCACAGAACTTCTTGAAGATCTTCTGCATCTTAGTATTGTGTTTAACCTTGAAATTGACCTCCTTCACCTTTTAAGAAAGGGAAAGAGATCAAGAAGATTAGATACACGAGAACGATAATAAAGCAATGGTTTTTGCTTCCGCGAAAACCGTAACAGATGTTACTTGTTAGACCAGATTCTGTAAACAGAACTTCTGAGAAACACAGGTAATCTGCTATAAACTCATTTACCATAAGACTAGAACCAATGCAATTAATTTCCAGAATCCTATTAACAAGAGGCACACAAGAAACTAAAACTAATAGAAAGAGTCTCTAACATTTGTTGGTGCTAGAAATAGCTAGATTACCTGACTCTTGACCTTGACTGTAATTTCACGAGGTTCTTCCATCTGTTCTGTGGCTCGTTTCTTGCCTCGATTCTCTTGAGCCGTTGATGCTGGCCTCTTGCCCAGGTGTGTTCCTCTAGAATTTGATGATTTAAACATCATATCCTACACACAGAATTTTTTTTGTTATTAGCTTCTTGCAACATTTACCCAGTTAAAACCTCTCTCTCTCTCTCCCCCCCCCCCCCCCCCCCTCTCTCTCACTCTCTCCTCCCTCCCTCCCTCCCTCCCTCCCTCTCTCTCTGTCTCTCTCTCTCTCTCACACACAAACAACATACAAAAATATGAGCAGATAATATCATACTACGATCTCTCTCTTTCTCTCTCTCCCCAGAAAAACAGCATTCAAATTTTTGAGCAGAAAAATCATACCATAATCTTGTTTCTTCGAAAAGCTTCACTTGAGATGCAGAGAAGGCTAAAAAGAGAAAAGAGGATACGTGTGTAAAAAATGCGGGTTCGGTCAAGAAAATAAAGAAAGCTAAGATCTTGTTAGACTTGTAATATGGGACAGCCATGATGACCAGAAACAAGGTATTTAAGATTAAAAGTTCAAACCTTTGTCCAGAAATGGTAGTTTTAGCTTAGATACACACACTGACACACACACACTACTTGAAGAAACCAGTGTCTATATAGACTACCGCGTTGCTGTAATGAGCTTTTGGTAGTTGGCTTGGCGCACGTCAATTATTACAAATTTTACCATCTTTGTAGTAATTTTCACAATATTTATACTCCCTCCGTCCCCCTGAGTTGTATACATTGGGGGACGGGGACGCGGCACGGACTTTAATACTCCTGTAGAGTGTAGTTGTGTAATTTATTTTTGAAATTTTCTTTTTCTGAATTAAAGTTTGGATGTTATATTTTTATTCAGAAAAAGAAAATCTCAAAAATAAATTACGGAACTATGTTTTATAAGAGTATTGAAATACGTGTCGAGCAGTTGAAAAGAAACGTATACAATTAAATGGGACAGAGGGAGTATATATTAGTCATAGTTGGGACCAATTCGACCGATTATTTCCAGCAAGGTATCTTCCACATTCGATTTTAAAATCTGATTAATCACTATAAATTTTCTCAAATAATATGTTATATAATAAATTAAATTAATATATCAAATATTATTATAATACTAAAATATATCCGATTTTATTAATCTCCAATCATCTAATCCCGATTTTGGATTTTTACAAATATAAATGTAGGTAACTAACTGAAAACTGAAGAAAGATGACAAGAATATTGATTAAATGTTTAATGAACTTATTGTACATCATGTTCATAATGTTTCAGTTATTAGACAGCAACCTGCATCCTGTTCAATTTTCTCAATGTAATCTTTGCTTTATATGATGCATCAATTTTCCTAAAATTCATACGGTGTGAGAAATCTTGTGTTCCAGATCAAGCTTTACACCGGAACGGATAAGTGTTGGATTACTGACTTAAAGATTGATTCAACTTCAAAGTAAAAAACTTCAGCCACTTGAACACTGATTTCTTTCTCTGGTATCGAAAAACCTGTACATTACATATCAAGCTACAATTTCTTCTCTGGTATCGGAAAACTGTATATTATGGCTGTATCATCATCATCAAACTAATCAAACGTAAAAAAAATATGTAATATTAGTGTACATCAACCTCATATAGTATAATTTCGAACTCCTTGTAGATTATCCATCAAGTTCTGCTGCTATCTGAAATGCAAGTTACTTCTGCCTGAACCCCCACAAAGTCTCTGAAAAATGTAAGCTGAACTATATTCAGATTTATACGTAAGAAATGCGGTAGGTATCATTAAGCAAGAACAGCAACAAGTATATCGAAAACATAGTAATATTGCCTTTGCACAAAAATGAGAACTAGAGATAGATACATACCCACGGCTGACACTCTTGATGAAACCTTCTTGCCCTCTTGTTGGTTAGCATACTTTACAAACAGAGCTATCTAGCTAATTAACATGAATGTGTAATGAATTTTCCTAATTTTCTTCGACAGACGTCAAATTAGATTGAGCGGTGTCTGAATTAGTTGTCCCTTCATTCTCCAACTGATCTTCTAGTATCTGCAATATATTTTCTGGTGGACATTTATGAGCAGGATTTGTTGCAGCTGTCTGGCAAAAGCATTCAGGCCAAGAATTAGTATAGAAAGACTCGGGAGAGACACGTTTATGAGGACCACCAAAGTTTGTCTTAAGCATTGCATGTCTAACAGCTTCTTCGAAACCAGCTGTTCTCCCATTTTCTCGATCAATGAATATTGGAGCAAGGGCTTTCCTATCAGGATGGAGTGTGGTGCGAAAACCATAGTATTGGCGATGGCCCATTAGATTATTAGCAAAGTTGCTGGGTCCATCATATGTTGGCATGAAAATGTCAGACAGAAGACAGACCATGTAATCAACAGCAGAGCCTATTAAGCCCTGTGTATTTTCACTTATCTCGCCAGAAGTATCAACCGTTTTGTGGTTCTCCAGGCGTGGGAACATGGATCTAAAAGGCTTCATAAATCTTTCGCCACCAAATAGCTCACCAGCTGCAAGGTATATCCTCGTGGAATTATCAAATCCCATCGAACGTAATATTAGGCCAACCTGCATACGGAAGGGCCAGAATATGTTAATGGAACCTTAAAACAGTCATGTGCATTTGGAAGATAACTCCATAGCAAAGTCATCTGACAGCGCCAACTATGGTACCACAAAAGGCTGTCTCATGGCTGTAATAGGAACAAGACTGAGTATATTATTATCCCAAATTAGGTTTCCATAGGACCAAGGGTGACTAGACTACATACACCAATGTAAAAACTTATCACAGATGGTTGGCAATTAGATATTTGCTCAAGTATTTTTCAAGTTTATATAAATATTGGATAATTTTGATAGTTACTAAACTACTTTTCAAATTAAATAATAATATTGCTTAAAATTTATCGATGCAAACAATAATTTTCTTTGTTATAAAAGAAAAATTAATTCTCTCATAATTCGGCTTCTTACATAAATATGAAATCTAATCTTCATGTGTTGAGAATTTTATATTCATAATTAATTAAAATTTGTTAGATTAAAGCATTTCACTCTAAAAACTACCCAAGTCTATAAGTATTTCAAGTTCATAAAATATACGAAGATAATAACATTTTTATGTAAATATGTATCATTTAAAATATATAACTATTACTGGCTCAATGCAGATGCAGTAATCAATAAAAAAAATATTTGCCTAATAACATATTGGTATTTTTATATTACTATTACTTCAGGAGGTAAATTGATTTTCAATCTAAATCTAATTAGAGTATTATGCATTCCACTCGAAGACCCTTATTATTTTGGTTTTAGTGTATTAAGGAATTTAAAATCTAACACGCCACACACAGACATGCCTCAGGCAAGACTTAATCCTCAGCTTCTTACAATCAAGATGGGAGGGTATTCGCTAGAACAAAACCTAGCAAATAGAGAACGCCTATAATGTGAACACAAAGGACTTCTATCTATCAGAAAACAAATGACTTTTTATATATCAGACTCTTAATAGACAGAACAGATTCTATGAAAACGTAGACTTTGTTCTTCCAAATGAATTTTAGAACTAAAAGATCCTTTCTTCAAATGATTACGTAGACTTTGTTCTTCCAAATGAATTTTAGAACTAAAAGATCCTTTCTTCAACTGGTTATACATAGGTGTTCATTGTTATTACAGATAGAGGCTGTTTGGCAATGAACACCAAAAGTAAAATCTAAGAAAGTATACCTCTTCAGGTGTTAGCGGACATTTTCCAATAGCCCTTCGTTCACTATATTTAAGATCCTTGTCTTTGAAGTTTTCCTTCCGGTACTTCTTTAATATCATTTGCTCTTCGGGGTTGAATATATCAAAGCATCTGCAAGATTCAAATCATATTATATTCCAACTTTTCAAATAATAAACTCTACTGGTTATCCTTAACAACCAATAGTTCACTTTACTGACTAAAACAAGCCATATAAGAATAATATTAGCTTTTTTCGACAGGGTTCCTCATAGACTATGAGATACATACATTAAGACCGAAACTATTCCTTACTCATTAATGATTAATGATGGATGATATTATTTATATATATATATACCTTGGGGTATACATGTTTAATCATACCTTTTAACTATTCCTTTGTCGGGATGAAGTGAGACATCTGATTTATACTAGTTTGAGTATATAGAACTTAATTTGTTTGGATCTATATATGTTTATAAAACTTACCCAGCAAATGATAACATATCCATCTCGAACCGAAGATGGATCGCCATGAAGTGGCCTTGTGTACGAAGCTTGCTAACTATCGAGTTACTTAACTTCATAATATGTGGCTTGAATCTGAGGGCATGGTAGTTAACTCTGCACCTTAAGCGCTGGTATTCTGGCATGTCAATCTCTTCAGCGAGACGATGTGAAAAAGGAGTGAGATAAATAGCACCATGTTCTTTCATCCTCTGCAAAGCCTCTGTTGTATACCAACTGACAGGAGCATCTCTAGGAGGTCGAATCTAATCCAAAATGACATAGCTAAAGTTTAAGCTTCTATAAGCAATATATTGGAGGGAAAAGGCTGAGCTTTGGTACCTGAAAAGCCTTTATCTTCTTTGTCTTTCCATTTTTTCGAATTTCAGGAATCCTCTCCACAATTCGTACATCATACCTTAGCGAATTGACAAAATGCTCGACATCATATATACCCTGGAAACCACTGGGCAAACAGAGGAATCATTATGGTAACTACTATTAAATGCTGGTATTAGCAAAATAAATTAGATCCCAGTGCTTAAAAAAAAAGACATTCTGCCTTTTTTATCTGCAGAATTTTATATTTCTGCATATATAGTTGGCCTCCCATGCTCCTGCTAAACCCCAGCATCGTGATCATCTGATCTCTAAACTGAGCAAAGAAGTTTACAATCTTTTCTTTTTTAATTTCTCGTACTTAAAAGCATTATTCTAGTTGAAAATTGCAGAGTCAAATGTAGATTTTGCTGGACCAATGCTTGGGTTTACCAACTGGAACAATTCCAAAACTAAAATAAATCCGCTCAACTACAGCCAAGTAATTGTACCCTGTTGTAACTTTTAAATTCTGACCAAATTGTTATAGTTTTAAATTGAGAGTTACACGCCATCAAGTTCAAGTGTTCTGTGCAGAACTACGAACAATGAATTCAGCCCAAAGGTAATGTAGAACAAAAGTTGAAAATTGTTTATACCTGTCATCATGCCAAAAGGAGTTTGCATCCAACTCAGGAAGTACAAGTGTAGCATTCATAATTCTTGCAGCAAGAACTGCATTACAGATCTACAAAAGCAGGTACCACTGATGAGTAAACCTTGTTGACAATGCTGAAAATGACACTGCATATGTTTTAGAGTGCGCACACACGTATCAATTACTAACTGCAATATTATCTTTAGTTGTTCCAGAAGACAAGACATATATCTAATAATGACTCGAAATATATGCCATTTTACTCCTGGAGGTTAATTATGTCATGGCAGCTGGCAAGTAACAGGCTAACAGCAAGTCTGTGTAACATAATAAATAGTGTGGCCAGATGCTTTGCATCTAAATTTAGGGCCTAAAGAACAGAAGAAAAAAATGGCTAATATCCGCATAGACCACGTTTAGATGCTCATTGCTCCATTTTTTACCGTAAAAGTTATGTGGTTTGAAAAAAACAAAAGTTGTGTTGTCATGACGTGAAAATAACCCACCACAGAAATACATAGAACTGCAAGTATTCTCCAGAAACAGCCCCCACCCCTCGACACAAAATAACAACGGACGACATGCAAAAAACAAAAAACTAAGCATTCATAGCAATAAAACTACAAAAAGGTGCCAATGATAGAAATCAGAAGACAAACCACAACAGGAGAACAGACTAACAAATAACAATGTAGATTGTAGAGGTGGAAAGAATGCCATCGAAAAACAAAGATCTGTTCGCTCTAGTATATCAAGGGCCTCACAGACTTAAAAATAGCATCCTATTCTTAACTGTAAGATCATTTTAATATATGGATGCCATAGCAGTTGCCCAACATCAGATCATGCATATTTTGCCTCCTCATTTCAATGTAACGACTACAGACTGTAAGTTCAATAATCATCCTGATAGGCTTTGTGGCAACAGAAAATCATATGCCATCCTCATTCTGCCAACCACTTCCAACATCCAATGAGGCATGTTTTCCAATCACAAAGCTCTCCCTTTTGTTAAGACAACACAAGAGAACAATAGTGTTTATGCCAAGTCAATAGTCTTATTGGTAATGAGACCCCTAATTCACTGAAATTATTTTATTATCACCTCTTTACATGACTTCCCTAATTATTTACACCTGAAATATTATCTGTCTACTATCTTCATAAAGAAAGTGGATCATGTTATAATATCCGCATGAGTTCACAGATATGTATATAAACTAAATCTTCCCGAGTCATGAATGACATAATTATAAGTTCACGGAAATAAATTACAACTGTGGTAAGCATTTTGATCACATAGCAAGACCAGAAATATATTTTCAGGAAATAATATGTGATGACAAGTTCAAGGAAAACACAGCTCATATAAATGAGAAACAAACCGCAGTACGCTGTTGATTTAAACCTCCGTTGCAACGAACACGCAGATAGCCATTGCTTTCATTTGGAGGAGCTGCCATAAGTCAAGAAAAAAAGAGAAAGGAATATTCAGTATACACATCTGAGAGAGAGCAGATATTCAGTATAATATGGAACGCAGCCTCACTGGATATGTACTAGATAAGTTCATTTACATACGAGGCCAATCAGATCGTGGTGCAGATGATGGTCTCCAACCGTCAGATGCAACAGTACCCCAAAGGTTCTTTACGCTGATCTGCTTACACGTAGTAAAAGAGAACTAAATACACATACATGTATAATATATATATATGATATATACCTAATAGATGGCATGCTAGAAACATAAAATAATTAAAGAGACTTTGAACCAACTAGGAAACTTGAATATGGTAGAAAATGATGAAGTCAACGAAAATACACTGGATTATCAACAAATAACTAAATTCTAGGCCTGCACAAAGCAATAGTCAGGGTAGAGTCGAATCTCGTATAGAAACTGGATATGAGATGCACCAGGCTTAGCCTCAAGAAACAAATGATCGCTTTTGAAGACATAGCACAGAAAATAACAATGTTTTACTTCATTAATTAGCTTATATTCACTTTTGGTCAGGTTAATAAAATCTCATTGGACTATGGTTACAACAAGGCAACACGTATATTTACATTGACATCTACAATCATCCACTTTATACGTATCATAAGCAGAAAGTGATAAATCTATAAATGGTACATCTCTAGTTTTGCAAATATGTTCATATGGCAACTATCAAATTCTTTTTCATAACATCCTCTCAAAACATAACATGCAAAATGGGACATGGGTCACTGATACCATTTTAAAATAAATATGCACACTTGAAAGGCATGTACACAGAGCACCTCCCTCTAAAATCAATAGTAACTAAATAATCCCCAATATCATTAAAGATTATGACAATTACAATCAATTACAAGCTAAAGTTTGTTCCTGATTTTACAACAAACATGGAATGAAATTCCGTCCGATCATAAACACCATAATATAAATGCGAATAAAGTCAAATGTAATAATGACAGTCAATTGTGAGCAAACGCTCGCTTCATGATTTTTAACACAAAAATGGAACAGAATCAACTAAAAACATAATACTCTACACGTGAATGATAGTCAAAATTCATAGTAACACACAATCTCCAATATGCTCAAAACCTGAAATTCATAACAATACAATCAATTACAGCTAAAGCTTCCTTCATGATGCTACAAAAAGCATAGAACATATGAAGTCAAACGATCTCAATTTAACAGCTTGAACGCAAATAACAGTCATAAGCAACGACAACGCAGTCAATTATAAGCTAAACCTCTCGTAAACGACAAATAGCGCACACAATTACACTTAACAATGACAAACACAACCATACCATACATGAAAAATAGGCGACACGTCGTGAAATTGACAATGCAGTCAATTACAAGCTAAATCTCTCGTAAACTACAAACAGTGTACACAATTACACTCAACAATGACAAACACAAACACATCATATAATCAACGACAACAACCATAATCAATCACGTAAACACGAAAACAGGCAACGCATAGCACAATTCACATTTCACGAAGCAAACACCTTGGAAGGAGAAGCAGGCGGTTTATAAGTCTTGGTGGATGACAACAAAGAGAGAGTGCAGATCACAAGCACGATAACCGCAACCGATAACTTTCCGAACAGCCGCTTGACGCCGCCGCTCAGTTGCTTCAGCTGGTGGTGCCGGTTGTGAGCGCCGCCTCTCTTCGCCGGCGCCATTGCATCTCCGAGTCTACTGAAATCAATGAATTGAATCATCATCACAGTTAGTTATGTATTATATACACAAAAACTGTATATAAGTTGAATTGGTGTGTTACCTTCGCATTTAGAGATCCAGATTGAGGAGATGAGAGGAGGCTTGGGGCTGATTTGATTGAATTGCGATGATCAAGTCGGTGGGAAATTTGGGGTTTTTTTATTGGTTAGTGTGTCAACTGAGAACTACAGTGGGAGTGCCGTTTTTTACAGCGCAGTTTGCCAAAGATTCTTATTATCCGATACCCGATCGGATCATCAGAATCGATTAATTTATAAATTTGTTTTTTGAATTTAACCGTATGAAAAAATTTACTCCATAAATTAAATAAATTAGTGGAGGTGTAAATGCGTTGTTAGTAAATTATGAAGATATAAAATATAAAATATGTTTTTGATTATATTTATCGTTGGTAAAGATATTATTAGCAACAGATTAATATCAATATACTAGCCATTCTTTTTTTTCTTTTTTTGAAACAATATACAAAATTATTATTAGCAATAATTAATATCAAGATTCCGTATGGTGTACACCAGTGATTTTCATAAATATTGCTATAGTTGATACTCCGCGCCTACTATAACAATTTTTATTAATATTTATTTTATAATTTATTGATAAACACACTTATATGTTTGAACTTAACCTCTGATTATTTTTGAAAAGATTTAAATCATCGATTTTAGACCTCCACTAAATTAGATTTGAATCATCGATTTTAGACCTCCATTTAATTACCGGATCAACTTATGTTAAACTAAACAAGAGTTATACTTTTTTTTTTTGAGAGGAAACAAGAGTTATACTTATTTATAATATAAGATATAAATTTTATTTAAACTTTATTGCTGTAAGCAAATGTTCTGGCAAAGCAATAAAACACCTACTGATTCGATTTTCTTAACAAACGACCACAAATTATTGATTTGTCAGATCCGGTTTGTTTTACCTTTCAAAACCAGACTTTGATATAACATCAGATGACTGCGCTTAAAGAATCACATCCATGTTTCAACTGCAATCTACAAGACAGAATGACCAGAAGGAAAAAGAAAGGATGGAAGCTAATTCGGGGGCAAATTCCCATAATTTTAATTATTTCTACAGAAGGAAAAGTTTTATTAAACATAATATTAATTGACGAAAAAATTGTTTTGTGAATACACAGACAAATAATTATTTAGACAGAAAGGTATTGCAACTAAATACATTTACATCCACCTAGAACTAGTTATAGAAACACCAAACTAACACAATTATAAAGTACAGTGTCTTTATAGGGTAAGCACCTGCTCTAGCCAGGATGAGACCGCAACTTATTGGCAACATAAAGCAGGTGGCTAATGTTTGATGATGGATAATTTTGTAGCAGCTTGAGATTAGAGGTGAAGTCGCCGGCAAGTAAACGCCTCCGCACAAGAATAAGCATTGCACAGCAAACCCGGAGCAATGTCTCCTGCAATACCAAGGGGCGGCAAGGGCATGTCATGTTGTTTTTGTAGCCGTTAGCTTGTTATACTTTGCAGTTGAAGTAAAGATGTTAAATCTACATATGCTTGTATATAAATTTATTTACTTCCATTTAATGGATTCTCAACATATTTTAAAATTTTCTTCCCTCCCTGCTTAATTTTCTCTCAGTTCTATTCACTATGAAACTTCTTTGCTATTTGAGATCTAATGGCTGACCTATTTAAGGATGAACAGCTGTATCGAATTCTCTATGGATACAGTATTTAACTAACAGTTGATTCATGGTGCCTCTACAGTAATTGCTCCTGTTATTTCGAGTTTATATAATCACACTGTAGCTAGGAGCTAATCCAGGATTTCTCTACGGTTTCAAGTTACCAATAAGAAAACTAAAAACCTATCCCAACTCATATAAAGATTACTGAATTTTTAGCCCCCGTCAAAAATTATTATATATAATTATAGAGTTATTAATGAGCAGAGAGAAGAAAACAAAAGTTACTCACTTGAGGACCTTCGGGATCACTTAAGAGTGTATCCCAAATGTGAAGACTGTCCGCAAAATTGAATTCTTGGGTTAATAGGAGGGTGATCCATCTAAATGCATAAAACTGGGGATTTACCTGTCAATTTAAAAACATCAGAATCAGGAATGACAATAATTCTATGATACACATTTTACAAGGATCGAAGACCCAGCAAGAGACTATTTTAGTCATAAATCTATTTCCATATTTCTTATGTTATAGCTGCTAGGTATAAGGGGGGAAATGTGATTATTGACAGCTAGCTCTGAGGAGGAAACGTAGTTAGCAGGAGGAAAGTCCACTCCGGCACGTTTGTAAAACTATCTGTACTAGTAAAAAGAGCCACTTGTTTTCTTCTACAACATACTTATAAAGGGCCACTTGTTTTCTTCTAAGACCTGTTGTTTCTAATGTACACCCATATATCCACTTCCTAGAGCTGCTCCCAGAACATACTATAGGAGAGTCGCATACATGAGTTCTAGAGTGCCTATGAAAGGGGATAGCACATACCGCGGGTGGTCATGCATATATTGACCATTTGGACAGCTAAGAAGAAAAGTTTATGTAGTATTACATTAGTCCAGGGAGTCGGTGCAAAGAGAGAATGATGGAGTAGATAAGGGGAGACCAAGTGAAATAAGACCAGTCTTTCACTTCCATCAGGATCCATGGCTAATTTCTTGACGACTTCAATTCATAATAGTAAATAGAGACCGAATATAATGCACTTTTTGTAATATGGATCTGGAGTACCTTGAACGGAAATAATATAGTATTCAAGCGATAAAAAGTTTCTATGATCAGTCAACTTAAATTATAAAAGGAGTCCAGAGTCGTGGGTGTCTTACTTTACATGTGACCTCAAGATGGCGCCAGAGTTCTTCGTCATGCTCTTTCAAAAGCTGTGACATCTTTGTAATCGTGGATCGTATACCCACTACACTATTGTCAAGTTGCTGGCAGAAATTGTCGCGGAATCCACTGATCAGTTCCACAAAACAAAAGAATGTGTCTGCTTCCGCGGAGGACTGCACAAATTGGAAACCAAAAACATGAAAACAATGATGTTAAAGTATGTGCAATATGTATATGATGGAGATACTAAAAGACTTCATGAAGAGAATTTCGTTTAGCTTGATGCTCAACTAAGACCGAAGACCTATGCGTGAAGTGATAACCTTGCACATTATTTTCAAACATTATGCCAGACTTTAATAATCTTGTTTGAGAAGGCTCCACTATATTATATATCATCCATTTACTCTTCTACCCAGAGAACTATCTTATGATTTATACATATACATATGAAGTTTGTATGAATCCAGAAGGGGCGGATATAAAGAAGCTGCAATTCATAACCTCTAAAATATCCATGCGATATAATTTCAAAATGCATAAAATTCATTATGTTAGAAAAAAATGTGAACCAGCTCTGTCCAAAAAATGTATGAACATATCACTAAACCTGCTCAAGCTAACAAGCAGAATGACTTCAGATTTGATATGCAAGAACGCAAGAACACCGTATAGAAATTGTTGAGTACCATAATAAGAATAATTGTTGCAAGGCAATCTAGTTTAAGTATGTGAACATAGAAAACTGCTATTTGAAAACATAATTATGTATCAGAGTGGAACCTTAAGCATCAAGAGATGTTACTTACTGCATTTTCCTCGGCGGGGTCGTTTTTGAACACATAATACAAAGGCGCCAACACTTCATTCATGCCTTGGACATATCTGATACCAGGATTCAATTTGGCAAATATGATCAATATACTTCGCAGAGCCTCCTGGAAGTAACCAAAGGATTTAAACAGAGTGTTCAATAAGAAATCAGTTCACTAGATACATGACCAGAGCTTGCCTGATTAGATTTTGCAAACTGCGAGTCTCCGGAGAAAAAATGAAGGTCAGGATGAGTACGCATCACATCACGGTCAATCTGTTCAATGATCTCAGTGTCCTACAAAGCAAAGGTTTTCAATTCAGGGAATGCAGTTTTTGTTACCTATGCATATCTGAAAATAATACAAGACACTAGTTTGCAACTTCAACAAGCCTGCATCAATTTTCCCATATATGACACTGCAAAGCCTGTACAAGATGCACAGGTGAAGCATCGTTTGAAGCTACAAGCTAAGAATTTGGTAAGCCATTGGATAAATGAGTGAAGAAGATCTAGAACTATATGAGAGATCTGCAAAATTAAGAATCTTCGTAAAAGCATTAAGTTCTGACATGGATCTAGAAGTGCCTATAATTTAGCTATTAGTCTGAGGAATTGATATGAATACATGATACAAGACACTCAGTTAAATATTTTTCAGTGTTTAGATCATAAGTTCCTAATTCCTATCCTCATCTTGTCAATTTAACAAGGAACTACAACTACCAACCCAAATCATAAATCATATAAAACAGAGAAGCAAAGATGAGGAGTGGTGACCTGGTATTTAACTCCACTGAACCTAGCTAGCTGTTCTCACTTCTCAGAACTAATGCAATTATGCAATGATCTTCATATTTCATGAAACTAATGCTAATAGCTTACTTTTGACAACCTATATGCCTTTCAATAGTTATTACACTATGTGGGTACTTCTACCCATGTAAGAGACTCGATGCCAAGATTTTATTGGAATATCTGCACAGTGATGACTGATGAGTGATGAATCCCAATAAAATTTGTAATCGCAAATTTTATAGGTATGCACCATGGTTTTAAAAGCTAGAGGCTGGTACCTGGAAGAACTTATTCCAGGCGCTTGTTGTCCCTAGGCTTAAAGGATGCTCATCATGGCTGATTTCTGATCTTGAAAGTAAACCTTTGTTCTCCTTCCTTGTTTCATCAGGGTCTAAATTGATGGAGTTACCCTTGTTCCTTGCGATTTCTGACTGACTAGCCATAAATCACTCAGATTGCAACAGATAATACAAAACTTCACCATTTAGTTACATTAGTCTCGACTGACTATCCTAATAAGATATTAAGCAAGTAGACATACTATATCTGAAATAATATATACACACAGAATAAGTAACAAATAAACTCTATGATCAGGCAAACACAAATATATTTTTCAAAACATTTGACAGGAGCACTTATGATTTTGATGGCTGTAACATTCCTGTGTCTAATAAACAACACTTCATCCACTAATTAGGCACATGCATGAATTCAGGTATCAATTATGACTCCTAAAGTAGGCTTACAAGCAGAGTAGCAGACAACTCATCTAATGCTACTGGATTATTCCAGTTGGCTATATTGGGTAAACAACTCCTTAATGCAGCAACTTCCAATATCTGTTTTTATTTATATTAAAAGTTTCAATTGTAATTTCAAGACGGCACACGACTTTATTACACTGCAATTTAAGTAAAACTTAACATTAAACCACCATCGGACAGTGAAAAAAGCATGTTCAATGCACATTACACAGATAGCACCAGGACATGCAGTCTCATATAGAAGTTTAAATTAGCACTTAACAACCTCCTTATTGCGTACAGCTAATCTAGAAGCCGAGACACTTTTACCTGAAATTTATTCATTGATCACATGCACAAAGAACACATTTTCGATATAGTGCTTGCTTTCCTCCAAATTATATTCGAGATATGCAAAGATAATGAAATGATCACTCAAAAGCTGTTAGTCTATTAACACTCAAATATATAACTGTGTTGAAGATATACACAGATGGCACTCAGTTTGGTCACTGAGTAACGCCACTTTTATGAACAATCCACAATTGCTAAATAACAATTTATACTATATAATACCGCAAAACAAGATCAACTGAATAGATGTTTAATTAATGAAGTAGGACTTACAGGATTCAACAAAAGCTCATCTTTGAAGTTCTTGTATTGAGACCTCTTCTTGGCCAATTCAGAAGGCCAAAGCGCTCGATCACCCGGGAGATACCCCAATAGCAACTGAAAACGTTACAAATCAGTAAGTCACAAAAAAAATAATTGTCAATCTAACTATACTAACATCAAATAATTAACACTTGAAGGACAGAAGACCTTCCAAACCGCACTTCTGACGCCGGCACCATCAGGTATACCCTGTGACGCAAGTCTCCGCAATTCAGTCAAACTGATAACCTTGTTCGAAATCTATTTCAGCACAAACATATAATCAATATCACAACACAAATAAAATCATAGGCAGTCACTGGAGGGCAACAATACATATAATAACTGCACTGTATTGAGCAAAATGATGTGTCATTCAATCATCAACAACTCCTCGTTCTCAGTTATCTTACAAGCTACTCAACTTTCGGATAATTGAATCAAACTCAAAACACCATTTTTATATATATTTTTTTCTTTCTTATTCCTCTCTAAGCCCTCATTATGATATTAGGTTCATAACTGGACTAAACTGAGAAACAGCGATATATCGGAACAATAAATTATGAGCCATTTAATTATCAGTTACTCAATCTCAATACTTATACAAGCTACTAAACTATCGGCATGATTAGATACTTGAAACGTACTATCTCGCCACAAATAACTCAAACACTACTCTTTCCTATTAATTTCATTTTCTCTGTCAGCTCTCTTAAAATTAGTTAAGTAATATCATGTTTAATTGAAGAAAAAAGCAATTAATAAGTTACATGCATCAATACACACCAAACGTTTTCAATCTATAAGTGTGATAGCAATACATATAAATACTGGCTTACTGCACTAAATTAAACAGCAGTACTTATCCCTAGAAAAACAAATCACCACTGAATTATCAGTACTCGTTGTTCTCAGTATTTTCTCAGTATAATCAATCACACTTGAATACATCATCAGCATCTCCCTCCCTCTCTCACTCTCTCCCTCCCTCTCTCCCTCTCCCTCTCCCTCTCTCTCTCCCCCTCCCCCTCTCTCTCCCCATAATTAGGTCAAACAAAATCACATTCACATAAAAACGACAATTCAAACAAACAAACACATCCAATCATCTATACAGAGAGTAAACGCAACCTCGTGTAAGAGCTGAGCCTGTTTCGAAGCATCTTCCACCACAGAACTCACCGAACTAGCACCATTCTCAAACTCATCCTGATGATCACTAACAGCATCATCAAGCAACGGATCACTCGCCTCAACTTTCACCGGCTCCGGCGGTTCAATCGCCCCTGGCGGAGTCACCGGAACAACCGGTTTCCGGTCAAACGGAGAGTGATCGGAAGGAGAGGGGTCATCGGCCGGCGGTGGAGGCGGATTGGAGGACCAGAGAGAGCTGTTGAGCCAATCAGGCAGCTGCTTTTTCACCATCGATTGTTAGGTAGTTTGGGAATTGTGTGTATGTATAGGTGGGGAATTCATTTCATTTTTCACACTTCGCGAGGTTTTTTAGTTGTTGAGGAGAGAGGACGAGTGAGTTCGGTTTTTCTTTTGGAAAAATAGAAGAATTTGTTCGAAAAATTTTAAAAAATAATAGTCATAAATGTTATTTTATATTTATACATTTTAAATTATATATAAATTATACATTGTAGTAATTAATAACACTACTCCCTCTATTCCAAAATAATAGTCACTTTGACTTTGTGCACGTATTTTGAGGTGTAAAAAAAACATACTTCTACACATTATTATTGACATTTTCTTTTTCTGAATAAAAGTTTAACATCTCTATTTTTATTTAGAAAAAGAAAATTTCAAAAACAACATGTAGAAGTATGTTTTTTTTGCACCTCAAAATACGTGTACAAAGTCAAAGCGACTATTATTTTGGAATGGAGGGAGTACTTACTTTTAAATAAGCACGTAATATATGCATCTTCAGTTTCATTGAAACAGGGTATTTTAGGGGGTGTTTGTTTCTGGCTTAAAAGTCGGGCTTCTGGTTTATAAGTTAGAAACACTTATTTGTATCGTTTGTGTAAAAAGTCAAAAAACACTTATAAAAAGCTAAGAATGCTAACTTTTGTTTCTGGATTTCTGCTTATTTCTCAAACACTTTAATCACTTATAAGTTTTAACTTGATTCTAACTTCTTACTCCATTTTTTTATTTTAACAAGAAACATTTATTTTAAACTCACCCAAACGGCCGCTCAGTTTGAAAAATAAAATAAGAAGATATCACATAAAATTTAGAAATCGGGATTATTGATTTTTATTATAAGATAAATAAAATTTTAATCAAATAAGAGTATAAAATAATTTTAAAAATTAACTAAAAATTTTAAGATTTTTCGATAAATGGAAGATTTTAGAGGGTAAAAGCGAGAATGTAAAAAGTACGGAGGCTGGCAATCTAACGACGAGATCAGGTGACTGAAGCACAAAACAACAGCAGAAGAAGACGAGGAGCTTGAAATGTTCGGAAAAGAATCAGCCGCCGCTCCGGCGAACCAGTGGCGTCGTGATCTCCGGCAAGAGCCAGCCTCGGTGCGTCTTCTCTTTTCCTCGCATTCGCTTCAATTTCTGTAATTAGGGTTTCCAGGTTAACTAACTTTATGAATATTTCCAAATTTCAGGGCAATCCGTTGAAACTGTACCTGAATTGCATCAGAAACACTCTCGAGGCCGCTATGTGTTTACAGGTCGCTACGCGTAAATGCGTGTTGATTTTGACTGTAATCATGTACATTTTGTTTGCTCGTGTATATAAATTATGCAAGTTTTTAGATTTTTAGTCGAAAGCAGTTTTTAGAATACAAATGATTAGAGCCGTACTTTATGTTATTAGCTGCATCTCCGAAGGCTTCTGAACAAGTACTTGAAGTTCCGATTTTAGCAACTTGTAGAATCACCCTTATTCGTATCTGGATTAAGGCCTAGCTTCTGATTTTAGACATTCCTTTTAAGAGTGCTCGCGACGGAAGACATATTAGCTGGGCTAAGTGCTGGCAGTGAGTTAGTGTATAGTAGCGATACTTTCATCATTCTTGCTGCCTTTAATTTGTTGTGATTTGAGCCCGACCTTGGATCAATAAGCTCCATTGCATTTTTGTTCTTGTATGTCGTGAGCAGTCGGACTAAATTCAGATTAACTATGAAGTGATCGAAGATAATCAAGATATATTTTTTTCCCAATCAAGAAGACATGTAGTTTTCATTCACAACTTGTTGAAATAATAACTTTATTCTGTAGTAGTAATTGACTTCAAATTACTTATGTGAAGTGAATAAGAGACTTCACATAGTTGGAGCAACTCTAATTGTAATATGATGTTTTCCTCTTCATCAAGCTTGGCAAACCAGAGTCTGTGATTTTCTGGTGATCTATGTCCAGAAGAGTCTTAGTGGCTTTGATGTCTCTATGGACTAACTATTAACTAATTTACATCAAGTTTTTCTCTGTTGTATAGCAAAAGATGGTCTTGGTAATTTTGAGCCAGGTCAAATTGTTTGCAAAATTTATTTAGGTAGCCCTGTCAAGTTTTAAATTACGAATTCATGAGAAAATTGCATCTCCAATCCCTTTTGCTCCTCTTGGTGAGAGCCTCTTCGAGGGTATTAAGTTCTAAGCTTCTCGTAGTGAGACTAGTCACCCATGCCAGTCATCAGGAACTTGAAGACCATTTGATAGTAGGTTTTAGTTATACTATTACTTTGACTATTGCGAGCACTAATTACAATATTGATACATGCTTTTACCATTAAGAACTCCAACAGTATTCTCGTTTCCTTTTGGCCTCATTATGTATGAGTATATCTATGATAAACCATTCATTGCATATATTATGTATTAATCATATTTTTTACTGAATGATGGTTGCAGAACTTTCCTTGCCAAGAAGTTGAAAGACATAACAAACCAGAGGTTGAATTGAAGTACGTATATACTTTATTTCTGTATCTTACTAATCATTTTCTCTGAATTAAGGTTTGATATTATCTCGAAGTACATAATCAGTACCTGAAAGATTTACCTGTTGGCTAATTGAGTCTTAGCATATTTTAAATTATATGTTTTAGGAATTAGAGAGTTAAAAGTAGATCATAGTTATTTTGTATATTTTGACATGGTGCCATGATAAAGTACTATAAGTCTAAATTAGCATCTACCCTTTCCTCGTATATCAATTTTCTGAAAATTTTAACATGCTGTAATTCTTATGGGATCTATGCCTAACTTTTTGATGATCTTAGAGACTGAAATTGAAGAAGCACATAACTTTTTGAACCACGAATTCTTGTTAGTTCATCATTTGAAATATGTCAAATTTACTTGATCTTTTTACATTTGAAATAGCAAGTTAATAATTTTTTCTTTCAATTTTCAGGACCAGTCCAGAACTTCTGCTCAATCCTGTAAGATTATTTGTTTTTGTCATTTTATGTAGAACTATATGATCAGAAGAAATAAAAAATACTGAAGAAGTTGGTTCACAGTCTACAGTTTTCCATTGTCAACACATGTACAAGTATTGGAACAAAGATCAGTAAAATTCTTGAACAAAGTAACGTCATCTAATGGTCTTACTAGCTGCATAAAATTGAGCTTCTTGTATAGAAGTATGGGCTAGTTTTTCATTATTTTAATCTTACGTGATACAAGTGGCCTGAACAGCAATGTAATGGAAAAAGTGTTTCTAAAAAGCTGTTTTCTTCTTGTAGGTTTTGATATGTCGAAATGAGGCTGAGAAGTGCTTGATAGAAACTTCTATCAATTCACTGCGGATTAGCCTTAAGGTGATTCATAGAAGGATTTTCAGAACATTTAATTGTATAATTATTTTCCAACTTATGTTATGATCTTGTCGGGCATCATATTGCATGAATTTTCACTAGACCTGCACGGTGCCAAGGCTATGCTAGTACCATATGTGTGTTCTTTTTTCTTCATCTACAGTATTATGCATCTCACAATATAATCCACAAGTGCAATCTCCTTTTTTAATTTTTCAATGAAAATGGAAGAGGAGAAAGGAGGCAGCTTCCATTTGGAAGGAAGTATGTTCATCATATAGTAGTATAGACTGCTTAGGCAATAACTATCGGACTGATCATGTAGTCTAGTTATTAAGCTCAAGGCTGCTTTTAAAGTCTCGCAAATTGATCAAATCTGATAATGAAAAACTCTTTCAGTTACATTGTCCTTTATGAGAAGCATTAATAGTTGTTGCCTAAGTTTTAGGATAATTTTCCCGAAATTGTAAGCACTCTGCAAGTCACTTATTGTATTTCCTACATGTGTAACAAGATCTATCAATATTATCATTTTTATTGCTGTATAGGTAAAGCAGGCAGATGAACTTGAAAACATACTGGCAAAAAAATTTCTAAGATTTTTATCTATGAGGGCAGAAGCATTTCAGGTTTTAAGGAGACAGCCAGTACAGGTATATTTAAACTAACAAGCTGATGCTAATCTTAAATTTAAATCTTCATCTGCCCTGACTGGAATATGTGTTGGTAGCGTGCAAACAGAATTATCAGTACTATTACAAATACATATTAATAGATTAGAAGAAATTTTCAAAAAATGTGCTGTATCCTATGATATATTTATTGTTCAGTTGAATATCTATTGTTAAAGGACTTTAGTGTAATAATATGATGGAAGTTATATTCTGATGTAACATGGTCGCTGTTTTTTCAAGCAATGCCATCTACCCTTTAAACATAAAAATCTTGGTATGAAGTGCTCCACTAAAAATTTGGTCTTGAATAGACAATGTGGGTTAGAAATCTTACTGGACCTGTGGTTTAAAGATAGGGATAACGTTCGTCTATGGGGATTTTGTTCCCCATTTTGCCTTATCAAATTACAATTTATACACCAATATATACACACACAGTATTGTTTTCTTGGATTTTATAAAGGGATAAATCATGGTGATGTAGCCCTCTTGTTTTAGCACTCCAATCTGCCACATGTTTGTTCCTAAGCTTAATCCATAGTGTTACTTTATTGCTTGCATCTTAATATTGTTGCCCTTGTGCCGTGGGTTTTCAGGGATATGATATTAGTTTTCTTATAACTAATTATCATTGTGAGGACATGCAGAAGAATAAGCTTATAGATTTTATTGTGCAATTCATGGAGGTAAATTCTAGTATTGACTTCCTCTCTCGTGTACTTGTTTTATGTGTTCCTAATCAGTTACTACTTACTAGGCAGATTGATAATATACGCTCAGACAATGACTACTAATATGGTTGAGCATATTATTGTTTTTGCATCTTTATACGACCTTAGTAAATAGTAGACATTTTTAACATTAATATCTAATAATAGTACATTCCACATAATTTGACTCTGCAACCAACAGGCCTCATATTTATACCTTACATGTTATGGCCATATCCTTTAAGCTGTTGAACCGAATGTACTTAAGCCTAAAGGAGTTCTAAGAAGTAGTAGTGTGTCTATGTATCCTAATAACACACGAACTAAGAAATCCATCTACTTGTGCATCTACGTCATGATATTGGTGCAAAAACATAAACGTCTGAGGAAACTGCAGAGTGCCAAAATTGGTTAGATGCGACTTTTTATGTCACTCGTGGAGTGCGAACTTCTAATAAGTCATTTCTTATACAAGTTTTAAACACACATATATCTCCTAGTGTCTGTCCTGTTGATTATCCCCAGCCAAAAACCTATAATAATCTGATGCAGAAGATTATTTATTGCCTTTTCTTTTATCTCTCATGCAGGATATTGATAAAGAGATTAGCGAGCTAAAGCTATCCATGAGCACAAGAGGGAGACTAGTTGCGACTGAGTTTCTTAAGCAATTTATTTGATGATGCCTAAACGAATTCATATCGACTATCCTTTCTCTCTTGAAGATGGTGTGTGTTAGCTTCAGGATCTGTACTACCTAATAGTCCATCTGTTAGTCCATCACTGCCCATCATGTACTGTACTCAAATATTTTTTGTACCGATTCCTTGAAGTAGATTTGTTCTTGCTGTATATTTCTTGCTTGCTCTTGTATGAGTTTTTCTATCCTTTCGAAAGTTTCTTATTTCTCGCTGCAAAACTACTTTGTACTCCGTAGTGATAGTTTTTAAATGTAAAGTCTGATGGTTGATATTAACCTTCTCCTTTGCTTGATTTCAATTGTTTATCAACCTATATGTACCTGCGCAAAAATAAATAAAAAAATTTGTACCAATCATTATTAACAAAGAGATAAAATATTGTAATACGACTTACTTTTAAAGACGGTAGTATCATAAATAATTTCAAACATGATTTTACCTTATACGAATGGGTCTGCGGCAGAACTTCACAAATAAAAAAAATCAATATCTATGTATTAGATTTTAAAATTATTATTGAACACACACAAATACACAATAATAAAAAAATATAAAAAAACATGTATTTAGATTTAGATCTTAAAAATCTATTTAAAATTTAGGGTTCCGCAGCAGAACTTCAGTGGTTCCATGGTTCTATTTTAAGGACCGGTTCTCTCTTAAGCGCGACCCTATACGAAATTATCATGTTTACGGAATTTTACCTTCATTCCAAAATAATAGTTGTTTTAATTTTGTGCACATTATTGAAAATGTAAAAAATTATATACTTTTAGATAATGTCCTAATTTTTTTTCTGAATAAAAGTTTATCATTTATATTTTATCAAAAAAATGGAAAATAATGTATAAATATACATTTTTATTGGAAAATATTAAAATAATTATTAATTTAATATGAACCGAGTAATTCGAGTGTTTTGAAGTGAACTTGCAGCCCTTTTCATTTACACAACCATTCACAATGTCACTCTTTCTCCGATCACCGTCAAAACCCAAAACCCTAATCCCCCTTTTCACCTCTCTCCGCTCATACGCCGCCGTTTCACCACCGCCCTCCCAAACCCACCACACCCACCACCAGAAAACCCACACCTACTCACCCCCAAGCCCATTTCTCAGCAGCTGGGACCCGCCCAAGAACCCTAAAGAAGCTCAATGGCAGCTCGCCATGCTCCGGCGACAATACGACAAGCAAGTGAGGGAGGTGCGCAAGGAGTATATGCAAGAAATGGAAGTGATGAGGGCTGAGAAGGCGAGGAAAGATGAGGCCAAGAGGGAGGCGCTTCGGGTTGCGAATGAGGAGAGGAAGGCGGCGAAATTGGAGGCCAAGAAGGTCCGGGCTGCGGAGCGGAAGCTGGAAGAGGAGGAGTTTCGACGAATGCTTGTATGGTGAATTATAAAAAATTATGAAAATGCTGGCTTTATTGTTTGTGAAAGTGTCGATAAAATTGGATTTTTGTGGGGTTTTATGGAAGTGCTGATCAAAATTGGATTATTTGTGTGGGTGTAATATGTGTGTTCGGGAATTGCTGGCATGACCAATTAGGGAATGATATTGGAGTAGAGAATGTAGTATCATTTATTGATAATTTGATTTATTTGTGTGTGTGTGTATAGATAATGCATGTTCGAGAATTGATGGGAGTGATGGTTTGGTTAACATATTAGAGTTGCGGATATTGTGTCGTATTATGCAAGTATTGGTGGAAAGTGAAAATTGGCTTCTTTAGTGTGTATATGAGTAAGGTTTAGTGTAATTTTGAGATTTGATGGCAATGACAATTAGTTTATGATGTTAGAGTTGTGGATGTTTCGACAATCATATGGAAGTGTAAACTAGGGAGAAAATTGGATCTTTACGGGGGATGAAATGGATTTAACAAACGGGGCTGTTCTGTGGAATATTGATAGAGATAGAAGTGAGCCTTTTGAGCTATTGTTTTACCTCTTTAATTGATGAAGGCTGAGTGCTTTGTCATTTGTCAATGAATTTACAATTTTCTGTTCTATGACTTGAGCAAGCTCATTTGCTACTTTATATGTTTTAGGCTATGTTAGTCTGTGAGAGTATAAATTTGTATGAGTGTAATTAAGCTGGTGATTCTATGTGCTATTGTTGTGTTCGAGTCACCTTGTACATGTGTCTACTGTTCGTCGTCGTTAATGTTTAGTTTTTTATTCAAAAAAAAGAAAATTTGAAAAATAAGTTATGAAAATATACTTCGTATCCACCTTAAAATGCGTGCCAAGCAGTGCAATAAAAATCTGTTAACAAATGGGTGGGATGGAGGGAGTATATAATTGTTTTATAGTTATGATACAATAAAAGTTCTTCACTCTTTTGAGCCATGATGATTGTTGTGGGGTCGTCTTCTGTATAGATTGGCCGTAGGACTATATCACTACGGTGTAGAATCTGTAGATAGTTTGTTGCTTTTGAAGAAAATTTTGCTTGCTAGATCAAGGTACGAGTGTCTGCTATGTTCTATAGCCAACTTTTGTAATTAATATGACTTCTTATATTAATGACATATACAAACTATATATGCACCCACTAAGAGCATCTCCAACCCAACGGCCAACACTATAACTCTGTAACTCATTTTCAGTATTGCATTCTTACTTTCTTGCACTACTTATTTGCAGTTGAAAGAAAAAGAAGAAAAACTTGAATATTGGAGGAAGAGAGAAAACCTCGTACAAGAGAAGAAGGAGAAGAAGAAAGAGGATCTCCGCAGGCAAAGTTCTATGTGGATTGACGAGAATAAACTAGAAGCAAGGACACTGGAAGCACTGGTTGATGGAAGTAATTACCTTTGAGACTTTCATTCTCGTTACAAAATGACAAACGAAAGAGAAGGAAAAAAGAGTTGGCTGGTTTATGTCTCCTATGTCCTTACTCTGGAAGCATGTACGACATAATAAACTGCTTTCTTCTGGCTCTTTCGACAGATAAAAAACCTGATTGGATAGAAGCTTAGCTATATGTCAGAAGGACCTGATTAAATGGAATTTTTTATGTTTTATGTTATGCGCCATTGAAATGACATCAAACTTCCTTATTGTCTTCTGCTAGAATGCAATTTGTTAAACTGGTTTCGTGTTGCAACTCAGTGTGATTGTTTTGTTTTATGCACATGCTTTGATGCCTATTGGTTTGCGCTGTTAAGTACTTCTGATTGTTCTGTCCGTAGAATTTTGTCTCGCTATCTTTTGTTAGAAAAAGTGGAAGCTCAAGGTTTTGAGAGTCGGCACATATGCTTGTCAGGGGCCTTTGCCTTGTTACACTTATATTTGCCGTCATCTTATTTAGGGTCTGAATCCTTTAATCCTTCTCTCTGATTATAATAGGAAAATATAGCCATATATAAACCAGCAAATAATACACTAACACACCCATCTTGTTAAATCTTATATTTATACAAGTTAACACTCACACACCCGTCCCGTTAATCTTATATCTTTACAAGTTAGCTAAAAAGTAAAGATATATGATTATACTTTAAATCTTGAAATAATAATTTAAAGGGAAATTTGCAAAAATATCCATTTTTATTTGAAATCAAAGACTAACAAATGTTGGTATAAACTTTAGATCTTGAAATGATAATTTGAAGGGAAATTTGCAAAATATCCATGTTTTTAAACTTATTTTCAAAAAAAAAAAACAATCGAAGTTGTAATTGAGGTTGTTACTAGCATTGTAAACAAGATTGCAAAGAGATTGGAAATGACATTGAATCATATTTTTAGAAACAATTTTTGCAACTTGGATATTTTTGAAAATCCCCATATTTTTAAAAAAAATGCCCCAATCTGAATCATGTCATTTGAAATGTAAATGATAACTAGATCATGTCATTTGAAATGCAATAATACTAGTATAAAGTTTAGATCTTTAAATAGTGCCTCATCATTTGATATGAATGACATGCTCCCGAACACAATAGTGAAGAATTTAGCAATCCTTGAAAGTTTCGAAGCCAGACAAGAAACTTGTTCAAAGAAGTCTCAAATTTAAGTTGTCGCAAAAGACAAGGTCCAATGACCAACAAAAACCTAGTTCAAACTATGAAGAATGTGAATATCGTACACCAGGACCATACCAGTTTTTACAGCAAAAATTAACAACTACAAATCCAACTAGCAAAACAAATTCCAACTATCTTTTACATCACATTCTTCAACTTGAGCAAAATGAAATATAAATAATTGTTTTTGACCTGCTTCTAAATCGCTTTCATAGACCATTTGGCCAACCTTCACGGAAAGGATGATATATCTTCAAACAGCCACTTGTTTTACTGGACTTTCGGCTTTTCGATTTTCACATATGGGAATAGTCCCATGAGGTGCTTAACCTTTGGATTCCACTGTCTTTGCTGAGCACGACAGAACATTAGGAATGTGTTGGCGTAATACGAGTTAAAACCCATCAATACATGCCACAATGCATGACCTTGTGGATTTATATACCAGCCAGAGATCTCCTTGCAGTACACTCGATCACAGAGCCAACATAAACTTGCCAGCAATAAAGTAATCACGTATAGTTTTGCAAGACGCTTTGCAGATATATCTTCCGTATAGATGTAATACTTGTACATCCTGGGAATGCATAGAAGACAAAGAACAGCGTAATGCACCTTGAAGCCAATTCCAAACCGGATTTGTGAATGCACCACCGCGAATATTGCACCATATAGGAACAAAAAGGTGGGCATTGTACTACGATAATGCCAATCTGGAGAATAAAGGATGTAGATATATAGGAGCATCTCCCAGACCATTGGTGTTTCATCACCTTGCTGCTGCCTAAAGATATACAGAACAGAATGGCATCAATCACAGGTCACAAGCACAATAGCGTCATATTTTTAAGCAAGGATAATCATGATAGAATTAAGAGAGTGGTATTTTGTTGACTTGCATGAGGGCCATATTCATAGCCACAAAAACTGACACCCAATAGCTCCTGTTCAACATTCAATGATATAGGATGCAAGATAACTAATTAGTGCACCATATCCTTCAGCAACACTTTCACTACTATAAATTGTCTCTCCAGATTGTTATCCCATTGCTAAGTTATCTTATTAGCTCAAACTCAAGCTTAAGCTTATTGTCTCAAACATTGGCTTTTGCTACAAACAAATCACTCTCTAATTTGAATATCAAAAATCAGATCCCATTTGGTCTGCAGATTTATTCTTACATATTTTTTTTACTAAATCATGCCTCTTTCAAAAAGTCTATTCAGTTTACCAACGATATTTGAGAAAATGAATTCAATTAAAGCATGCTGCGTATGATTTGAAAGCATAAAAAAAGGTTAGGGTTACAAAAAGGTAATACTTACAGTCGCTGCAACGTAGCATGGAATAGCATGCCTCCCATTGCAAGAATTATATTGGACAAGTGGAGTATGCTGAATCTTTTCTCAAACCGTTGTCTCAAGGCATTTACAAGACCAATGAGTGCCAAAAGAATGCCCGGAAGGTTTCCAATTGTATTGAAAAACTCTGCAATATAAGAAGAGTAGACATAGTTCTGCTCGCACCAGTCAGTACTTGATGTGACAGGTCCCCAAAAGCTTGATATCTCATCTTCCATTCTAAATTCTATATAAGCTCTAACTGTATGGTTATGTCCAACAATATTGCTTGTTCACGATTTTTCTGATCCTTACCTGCAACAAAGTTAACATGGAAATATTCAGACCTGAATGACTAAATAACATAAGATATACAAAATAAAGTCTCTAGATTCTTGATTTTCATATAAATGTAACAATCATAAACTATTCTCTTATCAGATGCCGAACACCTTTCTTGCTAAGATTTCTTGGCTCCCCTTGCCAATTCCATGGGGCGGTAACACTAAAATTTAATTATTAGACATTTTTAAAATTCACCAATTTGTGGATCGGTGATTTAAGAACTTGAGTAAACAGTAGATGCAGTACCAGAAACCACCAGAAGTAATTAGGTAAGAAGCGCATTTATTAGTATTTCTTTTAAAAAGATTGTTGCCTGACAGACAATTGTCTGCTCATCTACATATGACCATGATATAACACATACACAATCATGTTAGAATCATTTTGGAGTTAGCACTGAAATCAGAGTCGCAATTATTTAAAGCATGTACTCAACGAAAATTATGAAGAAAAAGACGTTTAGATATATTTCAAAAAAAAAACCTTTGCTTTCTCAAAAGAATACTTTAACTTGTCTAAAGTTTCCATTTTCTAGTTAATAATGAGCAAAATGCCATAACGATATAACCAAACAAGACAAATTTTCTTCCATATTTTGCCCTCCTAAGTCCTAATCCTAATAGCTAACAAAAACAGCACATAATAAGAAGGAAACTTATACATGTCCGCAGTATAACCTGACACACTTACTTCCTGTCACTAGTCTGTCTTACATTCACAACCTATGGAGCACTGGTGCGAGCATTACGGGGTACAGAAATTCGGCAAATCTGAAAATATGGGGATTCGGGTGCGGAGGGAGAGCTATACAGCAAATGTAAACATATTAAAAATATATATTATACATATAATTCAAGAGAGACATTTTCATTGGAGTAAATAGATCCTTGATAATTAAAATACATAGTAAATAAGTAATTCAATGATTAACTTATTTGGAAATATAATAATCAATATGTGAAAAATAAGCAATAATTTAATATAGTAATGAAACATATATTTCCATGGAGGTGATACTGTAAATACACACACAAACGTCAGCATAGAGTAAATACACACAGCGGTCAAACACCAGACAACACACACACACATGCATATCTAAACAAGTAGGTATATACAGATCCGTGATGATAACTGGAGATGGAAGGCGTAAAACGGCGATTCTCCTTTCCACCCTCTCAGTCGTCTCTTTAAAGTAGGGCACATTTGAATCAATTGGTATGTGAAAATCAGTCAAAAAATTACTAATTATAACCTTCCCGCCCCTCGCCTACCTGATCAATAAAAGATGGGGATGCGCCACGTGGAGCCCGGGGATCTGATTACATGCAATAGCTATGAATAGTCATCGAATTCCGGGAAAGGGTAGAAGAATGGGGTTTTCAAGGAAAGCTATTCAATAGGGTCAACTAGGACGAACTCACAACTAATTAATCTAGTTCACACCTAACAACTCCACAATTGAACATCTCTAGAACACTACAAACAATAAAAATCCTACGAAGCTAGTAAGCTACCAAAATAACTTTGACAGAAATGACTATCACACTTAACTACAAACAGTTTATCCAGCCCGACAAACAATACAAACCCTAAAACCACAATTAACTATATAGAAGTCCTCAATTACGACAAATGAAAAAGCAATTAACAGCACAAAAAGTGACGACCACATACATCAAGCACAAATACACATTCTAATCAACATAAAACATGATGAAGACACAATCACACAACGCACTTACTTCCCGCCTCTAGTCCATCTTCCTTGACAACAATACAAAAAACAAAAACCTACAAAGCTACCAAAACCACCTTCGTATAAACTTACTATAAACACTTTATGCTGCCCTCCAAACATACAATGCAATACAAACCCTAACTACAGAAAATTCCACAATTACAACATATCAACAAGCATTTAACATCACCAAAAGTAACTACCATAGTCCAGGTAATTTAACCAAAAAAATACACACTCTAATCAACATAAAAAACATAATAAAGACCCGACATGTTTACTTCCCGCCACCTGCCCATCTTCATAACAAACGACAAATCCACAATTAAATGCATCTAGAACCATACAAAAAAACCCTACAAACCTACCAAAACCACTATCAACTAGCCAACAAAATCCTCAACTTACTATGAACAATTCATTGCACCCATCAAA
The DNA here is from genome assembly GCF_001625215.2 of Daucus carota subsp. sativus. NCBI lineage: Eukaryota > Viridiplantae > Streptophyta > Magnoliopsida > Apiales > Apiaceae > Daucus > Daucus carota. The sequence goes on along the minus strand of NC_030388.2, from coordinate 31,634,762 downwards.
CAACACAATACAAACCCTAACTACAAAAACCCACAATTACGACAAATCAACAAGCATTCAACAGCACCAAAAGCAACTACCATATAATTCAAACACAAACCCACATTCCGATCAGTAAAACAACATATTAACATACTGAAAACCCAACACGCTTACTTCCCGCCACTAGCCCGTCTTCCTTTCTTCACAATTAAACATATCTACAACAATACAAAACATAAAAAACCTACAAACCTACCAAAATCACTACCGCAAAACCGCCAAAATCCTCCACTTACTATAAACACAAACAATCCAAACCCTAACTACAAAAAATCCCACAATCACCCCAAATCACCCCGTAATTCAAACACAAACACACATTCCAACCAGTAATCACCACATAAAACATCAATCACCACGTTACAAAACACAATTACACTAAAAACACAACAACCCGTAACAACCAATTACAATTCACCAGATTAAACAAATTAAACAAACAAAAACACAACAAAAATTTCAAAAAAGAGAGGCGTAAATGCATCTGAGGAGATGAAAATGAGTTACCTGTTAGAATCAGATCTGTCTCTCTCTCTCTCTCGCAAATCTCTCCCGTCTCTCCCGCTCTCTCGCTGTCTCTCTCGCTGTGTGTGTTTATAGATCTCTATGGGCGATAAAGGTATGGTGGTATTTTGGAGGAATCGAAAAAAGTTGCAAGGGCGAGTGAGAGATGCCTGCCAGCCCAGCCCCCTTCCTAATTCAAGTCACTTTTTTCCGTTTATTTATTTTAAAGCATAAAATAAAGTCGTAGTTTCATTAAATAAGATACCGAGAGTAATCGGATTTGAAAAATCGAATCGATTGGACATCGTATTTTTCATAATGATTTTGGAGATTTTTTATATTTTAAGTTTTTTTTTGTGAACAATTCAAAAGTTTAAGTTTTGGTTTAAATATTTTAGACTGATACGAGAGAATTTGTGTTTAGTGTTTAAATTATAAATATTAAAGTGATGTAATATCTGTCTATTTAGTATTAAAGGTTATTTTATATAATTTTATAGTTTAATTTGATTTTTACTTAGTGGTTATTATAATTAATTTGATTTTTGTTGAACCTGATTTTTGTTGAGTCTGGGAAATACCAAAACAATGTAATAAAATGAAGCACAGTTAGCAAACGAAAATTGCATGCGTTTAATAAATGAATATTAACGATAACCTAACTGAGACTAGCACAGGGTATACTAGTATTTTATTATTTATTTTTTTGACAAATGTGATTTATGCTTTACAAGTGTGTATGTTGTAATACATATTCTCGGATGAGTTAGGGTTGAACCTAATACCTGAAACGAGAGTGGATAAACTCTTCACTAGTATCTTAATTTCATAGACATGACTGGTTCTTGAGTAACACAACTAAGACGAATGTCTTGGACACCAGTATCCCGGTCTTGGACACCAGTATCCCGAAAGCACCAAAAAATTTATATATATGGAGTATATAATGATAAATTTATGCGTTTATATATTTACATGAATTTGAATTGATCATATTAATCTTAAAACAATATTTTTATTATGTCATTATATTGATTTGAATGTCAGAAAAAAATTTCTTTACGATCTTGAGAAATAGGGCACCATCTTCAAAAATCGTTTAGAGCACCCAAAATTTTAGGACCGGTATTGTTCATAATAACGAGCCCATGTTATCCTGGCTTAACGTTATTGAGTACTAGCTTTTAATTGGAAATATATTTACAATATTATCATTTAAAGTTCAAACAAATCGCTATTATAATAAAAAAGATGGTCTAAATATCATATGACGCCAGATGATTTGGCGTCAATCTAAATTTTGGCATAAAATTTTATGTTGCGTTTTTTTCTTGTGTTTCTTAGAAATAAAATTTTAATACGACATGATAAAGTTGCGTTTTATATTCAAAGTCAATTAACATTTTGACTCTAAAATATCACTTAAAATTCCTTTCGAATCTGAAAAAGAGAAAATAAAAATGGGTAACCCGTGATAAATTAGCGTTTTGCACTTAAACACAATTTAAAGTAGCATTTTGAACCAAAAATATTACTTTAAATAGTGTTTTTTAACTCTAAGAAAGAAAATGCCCAGAACACTGCATGATAATACGTTTTGTATAAACCCAACTTAAATTTGTGTTTTGCGGTGATATTTAGGGTCATTTTTATAAAATGTGATATCTGAGACATTTGTTAAAATCATGATAGAGATGGTAGTGGGCCAACACCCCTTGCATTAAAAATTCTAAGAAAAATGTTAGGTCTCCAAAAAATCTAATTTGAATTTTCCCTCCTCAAATTCTACTTAACAATATTTGACATATTAATAATAACGAGACTCTTTTATACATAAAAATCATCTAGCTACAATGAATTATTTATTTGTCTCATCATTTGGGCAAAGGACAATTATCGAACTTGTAACAATACACAAATTATAATTATAGCACTAAAATTTATAACTTAACACACTTGTTCCAATAATTGATACTTTATTTTTTAAACTCGGACTGAAATCTAAACAATAAAATTATACTTCAATCATAACGAAGCATTAAAAAATATTTTTGATGAAGTCGATGAATAAAATCATAATTGTTAATAAATTATGATTTATATTTCTAAAATATTTATTACTTTTTCAGATATATCGTTATTTATGATTTTTATCCAGTCATATGTATATATATATAATATAAAAATTTGAATTTTTAATTACAAATAATGTGATTTCATCTAAGGAGAAAATATTAGGGTAGACCCAATTTTTATATCAGTTTAAAAAAAAACAAGTTATCTTTGAAGATAAGGACTTAAGGAGTATCATTAACACGATCATTTCTACGTATTTTTCAAAAAATTATAAATAAGAATACCTGAGCCGATCCTAATAACTATGGAAGAATACGCTAATTCAAAAAGCCCTCTGAATCGATATCAAGATCGAAGAAGACAGAGATATATTCGTAATTTCCCACTCAAATCCATCCGTATGGCTTCTTTCGATTTCAGAAATTACTTAGCTGCTCCGCCTCAGCCTCTAGGTACCTTCTCTACATTTACACAATGATGATATGGCAGCCCATGTGTTTGATCAAACTACTTGTAAGGCATGCAGTGTCCACGAACCGAGCTTTGATATCATGTTAAGTTACAAGTCCATATAAAACTTTACGGTGTGAGAGGAAGACCTCGATAAGATATTATACTCTTCAACAATATCAAGGGTTCATCTAACTTTACGGTGTTAGAGGAAGACCTTGATAAGATATTATATTCTTCAACAATTTTAAGGCTAGTTTGGCCACTGATATGTGTGGTTGAGGAAAAGAACAAATATTAAGCCGGCCGATCCTTTATGAAATATTTAAGTGAAGATCATGTATATTGTTGATAATAAGAGAAGTTCTTATACGATGCGTAATATTGGAAATTTTACGGCACACATTTTGCAGTTTGGAAGTTAAGATACAAAATTTGCATTACAGTGTTAGCTAATTTCATTTAAAATAATAGAACTGTGGATGAAATTCTTTTAATTTAAGGTTGTAGGTTAATCTTGTGTCGTATTATCTAGCTAGTTGCAATTTTTAATTGTGGTGATAGATAATGATGTTTACAATGATACTAGATAAAAACAACTAAGCCTATCCATATGATGTTGCTACAAGGTCTTCAGCTCATAGTGATTACAAAGAGAGAGTTGATTTAATATTGTTAAGTCATGCTGAAATTGAAATCTTTAGAGTCATCAGCTCAGAAATATAGTTATGATGTATTTTTGAGTTTTAATGGTGAAGATACTCGCAAAACGTTTACGGACCATCTGTATACTGCATTAATAAATGAAGGACTAATCACTTTCAGAGATGATGAGGAGGTTGAGAGGGGAGAGAGTATCAAGTCTGAACTGGAAAATGGTATCCAGCAGTCAAGAAGCTGGATCGTAGTGTTCTCAAAGCACTATGCATTTTCGAGTTGGTGCCTTGACGAACTTGTGTTGATTCTTGAGTGCAGGAACAACTCGAAACGTTTTCTATTGCCTATTTTTTACCATGTTGATCCGTCTGATGTTCGCAAACAATCTGGTTGTATAGCTGAAGCAATAGATCACCATGAAGAGAAATTCAAGAGGGAGGTGGATGAGACAAAAAGGAAGAATTTGATGGACAAAATAAAGATATGGAGGACTGCTCTTACTCAGGTTACCAATTTGGGCGGCATGCCTTTGCAGAACGTGGCTGATGGGTAATACTTTTTATTACTTTCAAATTTAACTTCTTTTTTCTGTTTCTATGTTTTCCTGATTGTCTTATGCAGATATGCCCTTTAGTGCTAGGTCCACTAATGTCCAAGGGGTATTTGATTGAGACTAGATGTGAGGCACTTCTAAGTTTGTTATATCACATCATAATGATATGACAGTAACATCACTATGACTATGCTGATAAGATGAATCAAAAACTCAAAATTCTGCTATATCTCAGATGATTCTTTGAATATTGGTTCTAGAGGTACAAAACAGCCTCTATAGGATGAATCAGAAATGCATTGTGTAGGCGGGTTTCTGTTCAGTTAAATTAGTCCTAGTTACCCTTTAATGGAATGAATTTACATGGACGTTTTTTTAGCATGTTCATAAGACCTTTTTTTTTAACATGTTCATAAAACCAAATGCACACTCAAATTCGTCAGATCCCCTCATTAAAATCCAGAAATTACATTTTCTTGAAGTATATGTTTATTGTTTGGAATTATACATTGAGTCCCAAACCTCAACTTTATTAATTGAATCTAGAATTTTTTCATAACTGAAACTGAACTGTTTAGAACTGAATTAAGAGTCTTGGAGTTGAATTATTGTTTTGGTTCAATTTCGGTATTAAATCTGACAAACTGAGATAATAGGATTATGATTGTGGTATAGCCTAAACGCTTTTATGGAATAGTTTACAATCGAACTACCCTCTACTTCTATGCTCACAATACTTTTATGGAATAGTTTACAATCAAGGTATCTGTGCAAAGCTTAGGTTATCAGTGTCGGAATTTTTCTATGTTGATGTTCTTATAGATCACTTGCTAATCCATGCGTGTTCAGTGACATTAGTAATATTGACCTATCTTCATTTTCAACCAGATCTATCTTTTTTCTTCCAATTCTGTAGGTACGAATCAAAAGTTATCCAGAAAATAGTTAACGTGGTCAACGATAAAGTGACATATAACACCTTAAGTATGACACGACATCCAGTTGGAATTGGTCGTTCAGTTCGAGAAATCAGTTTATGGTTAAGAAATGGTTCCACCAATGTGCAAGTGTTTGCACTCTATGGCGTTGGAGGAGTGGGAAAGACAACCATTGCCAAATACGTCTACAACATGAACTTCCAACTATTTGAAGCTGCCAGTTTTTTGGAAAACATAAGAGAATATTCTGAACGCTCTGATGGTTTAGTGTGTCTACAAAGACAACTTCTTTCTAATATTTACAAACGCGAGACGCCAACAATAAAAAAAATTAATGATGGGATGCTTAAGATAAAACGTGCTCTTCATCATAAAAAGCTTCTCATAGTCTTGGATGATGTGGATCAAGTTGAACAGCTAGATGCAGTATCTGGGATGCGGGAGTGGTTTTACCAGGGAAGCAAAATTATCATAACCACTCGGAATGTGCATTTGTTGAATGCATATGAACATTGTACGAGATATGCTGTAGAAACATTGGATTCCGATGATTCACTGGAATTGTTCAGTTGGCATGCATTCCAAGACAGTTGCCCCCCAGAATGTTACATTGAGCACTCAGAGAGGATAATAAAGCAATGTCAAGGTCTTCCATTAGCTCTTGAGGTTCTAGGTTCTTCTCTGCGTGGCAAGAAGGTAGATGTTTGGAGGAGTGCGATGGAAAAATTGGAAATCATTCCTCACTGTGAAATCCAGAAGATTTTGCGGATCAGTTATGATTCTTTGCAAGATGACCATGATAGAGATCTATTTCTGGAGATTGCGTGTTTCTTTAGTGGAGAGGACAAGTCTTTTGTGGCCACGATACTAGATGAATGTGATTATTACACATTAATCGGAATTGAAAATCTTACTGATAGATGTTTGTTGAAGACTGATAAAAATGGAAATCTTAAAATGCATCAATCAATTCAGAGCATGGGTAGAGAAATTATACGTCAGCAATCACCTAGAGATCCAGGGCGAAGGAATAGACTGTGGTATTGTAAAGACTCCCTTAAAGTATTGAAGGAGGAAACAGTAAGATAAACACCTTCTATTACTAATTGTAACAATTACCTCTTTGTTTTTTTCTTCTTCTTTTTTTTGTCAAAGTTTGATTACAGTTTCTACTTTTTATGTTCCTCTTTACCAGGGCACCAGAGCAATTGAAGGTCTGGCACTAGAAATGAATACAACTAATGCATATCAGACAGAGTTAAGAACAAAAGCTTTTTCTGTGATGCACAAACTAAGACTACTTAAGCTGAATAATGTACAACTAAGTGGAGGGTACAAGAACTTTCCTAAAAATTTGAAATGGTTATGTTGGCATAAATACCCGTTAAGGTCTTTACCGGGTGACTTTCCTCTGAGCAGCCTAGTTGCAATTGACATGCAAAGTAGTAAACTGCAAACCTTTAATCAAGGAAACATGGTAGGCCATGCTAATTTCTGCTTTCTCTTATTAAAAAATTGAAGAAAAAGATTCTGCGTTACATATATTAATTCAACGCGTCTTCTTTTGAATCCATGCCTTGCAGCTTCTTGGATCACTAAAGTTTCTAAATTTGAGCCACTGTGATGGCATTGTTAAAACCCCAGACTTTGCAAAACTCTGTGCTCTTGAGCAATTGCTCCTTGAAGATTGTGCAAATTTAGTTGAGATTGATGAATCTATTGGAATGGTCGGAGGACTTGTTTTGATAAATTTAAAGGATTGCAAACTGTTGAAGAAACTTCCAGAAGGTGTGTGCATGCTAAAGTTACTGGAAACGCTAAACATATCAGGTTGTTCAAATCTTGGTATTCTTCCTGCGAAGATGAGAAAGATGGAATCCTTGAAAATTTTTCATGCTGATGGGCTTGATTTTGGCAATTCCAGACATACAACATATCAAAATGATTCATGGCGAGAATTCATCTGGGGTTTGGTATCAAGGCCAAGTACAAGTCTCTCCTTGACTTCTTTACCATGCAACTCCATTACAAGATTGAGTCTGGTAGATTGCAATCTACAAGATAGTTCGTTTCCTAAGGATTTCAGAGTCTCATCCTCGCTTGAATACTTAAACTTGAGTCAGAACCCAATCCGCTTTCTACCGGATTGCTTTAAAGGTCTAGAAGAGATTAAGTGTCTCGAATTAAAGAGGTGCAACCAGCTTCAATCACTTGAAGAATTACCAGAAATAGGAAATGTTTCATTTGCTGAGTGCCAATTATTGGAGAGAGTTACATGGAAGACTGGCCAGCATTTTAAACATTTGCATTCTCCGTCACACTGTGTGAAATTACTTGAGATTGACTTTATATTCAAGATTGCACCACTAGATGAGATAGACGCAGAATTGATTGACAATTGTGGTATTTGTGATATGGAATCTATGAGAGCCATCCAGATTCTATTATACAATGAATTCACACATGCCTATTCAAGATGCACAATCCAGGTATCTCTCCGCCACACCAATGATAAGGCATTGGCACTTTGTTTGCATATTTATATATTTGGTATATATGTATATATGATGAGAACGTTGTAAACTCAACATTTGAAACTACTTGCCCACCCAATCTTGTTTAAGATTGGAACACTCCGGTAAATGGTGAGTGACGGATCTAACTAAGAGGTAATTTACAAATTAGTTATGACACTTAGATAGATAAATTTTTAGGCCAAAATGAGCTGCCTACTTAATGAGTTTTTTTTTTATAGAAATAGGTGATATTTAATTCACATATATATACCCATATAAGTTTATATGTCATTCTTTTTTTAACCTGACCTCAAACTCATTTTTTCTTGTTGAAAGAACGTCTTATTAAATGTATAGTTATGATACATTTTGGGTATACAATATTCAAAAATAATAAATAAGTAATAGCTGCTTGGACCATATGACTAGTTAATTTATTCATTACATTGTACAGGGAATACACGAATTTCCACTTTGGTGTAAATCATTTAACATATTTTACCCGGGGAGCAGTGTTCCAACATGGTTCACTAGTCAAAGTCACGGGCCTTCATTATCCTTTACGGTATCACATTCTAAGCTTAGGTACTTGAATACTTGCATTGTGTACAAGTTGGGCCCAGGAAGAAGTAGAGATTTCGACCTGGTATTCCATAACATGACCAAAGATAAAGTGATTGTGTATCAACCATTCTGTTATGGCATCCCTGAAGGTGATGAATATATGACCTGGATATGCCATTGGAAATTAGGCATTCACGAGGTGGGACCTGGAGATGAGGTCAAGATTTCAATATTTCATTATATTGATGCCCACAATTTTGAGGTGAAAGAGATTGGCGTCTATCTTGTGTATGAAGAGGAAGAACAGGAAGGTCTTCATTTAGCCAAAAGACAAAAAATCCAACAGACATGTGAGGAAATATCTCAGTATGTCATCCCAGCGGAAAGGAAGCCGTCGGCATATCATGGAACGACACAACTTTACTTCGCTAACATAGACTTTACCACTATAGATCGCTGGATGGAGAGATATTTTGGAAATTATGTAACAGTCGGAACTGGTGAGACCACGAGTCATGACAGTGAACTCAACTAATTATGTCCTACATCCTTCAGGCACACGTTATATTCAGAAGCTTTTTCATCATGCAGAGGAGACGTTATGATCTATGGTCTTATTTTATCTGGAAACTCTCAGCTTGTACTCTATATCTATGTATTTGCAAGTTCTTTCTTTCCCCATTGTTTTATATCAGTATCAAACTAAGCTCTAGTATCAGCTGTCTGAATTGGTGTGTTGTTGCCGAAAAGCATTCCTGTATATGATCTGCCATGCTGCCTTTGATTTCATATTTTACTTATCTAGCTGCGCAATCAGCCACACTTTCTGCATGCCTATGTATGACTAACTGTACATTTATGTTATATGTATAAAACTTATATTGATGCTGGTGAAGTATTCAGTTCAGTTCATTATTCATGGCAAGTGCCAAGGCGGCAAACCCGGAAAATGGTAGTCTACTCGCAGAAAATAGTTGCAGAAAAGATAGCGGAGCACCTGTTCTTGAATCCAAAGGTACCTACAAATTTGACTTGTCATATTTATGGTTCAGTTGTCAACTATGCTTACTATCTCATGTCTTTTGTGCTTGATTACTGGGAAAACACTTATCATCGACACATCTGATTGGTGTGAACTTGCTTCTGATGTCTCAGGTAACTAATTACACTTTAATCTAATGTCTGGGGCTGTTTAATCTGGGATTTTAACGTAGATATTTGTAACAGATAATCTCCCTAGGAACAGAGAACTACATCACATCTATAATATATACGCGCACACATTTCTTACAAGTCTATGTTGTGAAATTTAACACATTAACCAATGCACAGGCACTCTATAGTTCTTATGTTGCCTAGATGCATTCTATAGTACTTATTTGTGCAATAGATTTCAAGAACGGGTGGAGTATAGAAAAATGTAATATTAACCAGTTTGCTTGAAGCTGCTGTGCTCTAAATAAGGCGACAAGTGCCAGTTTGCAGTCTGTTCCACCATTTGCCAGGCCTTGTGTCTTGAACTTAGAATCGCGACAATATAATACCAAATAAAAATATAAATGTCTCTTATTCTTGTGCTATGTGATGTTTCATTATGTTTCTTTTTTGGGAAAAATACCAGTAGTAGGATATTCTACTTAGATTTACAATTTCCATCTTGCGGACTTGTATCTTAATTTTATGCAGCTTAGTTGCAATTGACATGCAAAGCAGTAAACTGCAAACTTTTAATCAGGGAAACATGGTATAATATGCTAATTTCTGCTTTCTCTTATTAAAAAATTTGAGGCAAAAGGTTCTGCATTACATTTTTAAGTTAATGCTTTTTCTTTTAAATCCTTGTCTTGCAGCTTCTTGGATCATTAAAGTTTCTATATCTGAGCCACTGCCATGGTCTTGTGAAAACCCCAGACTTTGCAAAACTTTGTGCTCTTGAGCAATTGGTCCTTGAAGATTGTGCAAGTTTGGTTGAAATCGATGAATCTATTGGAATGGTCGGAGGACTTGTGTTGATAAATTTAAAGGATTGCAAGCTCTTGAAGAAATTGCCAGAAAATTTTTGCATGCTAAAGTTACTGGAAACACTAAAGGTATCAGGTTGTTCAAATCTTGGTATGCTTCCTGGGGAGATGAGACAAATGGAATCCTTGAAAGTTTTTCATGCTGATGGACTTGATTTCGGCAATTCCAGCTATACAACTCAGCAAAATGTATCTTGGGGAGAATTATTGTGGGGTTTGGTTGCAAAACAGAAAGTTAGTCTCCAACTCTCATTGACTTCTTTACCGTGCAACTCCATCACGAGCTTGAGTTCGGTAAACTGCAATTTACATGATAGTTCATTTCCCTGGGATTTCAGAGTCTCACCCACACTTGAGAAGTTAAACTTGAGTAAGAACCCTATTCGCTTTCTACCAGATTGCTTTAAAGGTCTAGAAGAGGTCAAGAATCTCATCATATATGATTGCAACCAGCTTCAAACACTCGAAGATTTACCAAAAATAAAAAAATTACATGCTTTAAGATGCCCATTATTGGAGAAAATTTCATTGAAGCCTGGCCTTTTTTTGGAGGGTTACGCTTTCCCACATAAATGTGAGAAATTACTCGAGATGGAAAGCGTATTCAAGGTTGTACCAATAGGAGAAATAGACTCAGAATTGATCAACAATTTTGGTATTTATGACGTGGAATCCATGAAAACAACCCAGAGAAGATTATACAATGGTTACACATCTTCAGTAAAAAGATGCCCAATCCAGGTGTTCTATCTCTCCCTCCCTCTACACAGATAATAAGACAATTATCAGTTCATTGTTTATTATTTTTTACTTTTTAGGTTGTAAGTTGCATAGTTACATTTGTGCTAGCTATATGTGACTGCTGAGTGTTAGGGGCCCTGAAAAGATTTTTAAATATCAAGCAGCGAGATTTAATTCGTGCTATTCATGTGCCTGCATGTAGCCCTCTTTATTTAAAAATAAACATCAAATCAACTTTTGTCAACGGAGCATTCGGGAATCATTTTGTGGTCCCTAGCATTTTTCATGTTTTTTTCTCGTTTTCAGCTTGTAAATTCCATCATTACATTCTTGTTATATGTGATTAGAGTAAGATCTGATGGCCCGTATATGTATAAAGTTGTCGGTTTGGTTGAAAGTATTTGGCGGTTCTGAACTCCAAATTAAAAATTTTGAAAGTACACGCACCATTAAAATGTGTCAAGTTCAGACACTAAATATGCCTCTGACCGTTAAGGCTTTAACTATTGATTCCATTGTGCAGGTAATAATATATGGGAATAGTCCTCATCGGTGCGAATCATTCAGTATTTTTTATCCTGGGAGCAGTGTTCCAATATGGTTCACTTATCAAAGTTATGTGCCTTCATTATCCTTTATCATATCAAATTCTAAACTTAGATACTTGAATGCCTGCATTGTGTACAAATTGAACCCGGGAAAACCTATATATTTCTACCTGATATTCCATAACATCACGAAAGATAAGATGATTGTGCATAATCCAGCCTGTTATGGCATCCCTGAAGGTGATGAGTATATGACATGGCTAAGCCATTGGAAATTCGGTAGTCATGAGGCGGGACCTGGAGATGAGGCGGGTACTACCATGATAACGCGTTTGAGGTGAAAGAGATGGGCATCCATCTTGTGTACGAAGAAGAAGAGCAGGCAGGTGTTCATTTAGCCAAACGACAAAAGATGGAACATACAAGTGAGAAATCATCTCAGTGTGTCGTGCCGATGGGAGTACAAAATAGTGGAAATCAAAAGTATATGAATTGAATATTGAAAATTTGAAATGACCGATAATGCAGTGAGATGTCAGTAATATTTTGAAATCACGGTGATACCACTGGAGTGTCAGTAATATTTTAAAATTATGCTTGGAGTGTCAGTAATATTTTAAAATTACGCTGATACTTTTGAAGCACAATAAACTAATATTTCATATCACATTATAGATAAAGAATCTCAATGATTTATGAGTATAATTTTATATCAACTCCATTGATTTTGGACTATTAACATACAATACAAACATTCATTCTAATCAAAACTTAACAAATATAATTTCATAAAATATTTTATACCAATTCTGTTCATAAAGCATTTTTCTTATAAAATACACTCATGTCGTTTATAAATGTTAACCTTATTATTCTTATTGAAAAAAGTACACAAAATTATTATTTTTAAAGTAAACTCCTTTTTTTTACTGAATACCAAATGTTAAAAACCTTCTTAATATTTACATCTAAATTTTATTAAAATATACAACTTTAAAAAAAAAAAAAACTCTTAAAATCCCCCAACAGGAGGTTCAGAGACCAATTGTTCTTACCTGCTAATTGCTATGCTACAGCTTCCAGGTACTTTCTCTGCATATATACAAGATACTTGTTCTTTTTCATACATCAAATTACAGCATGCAAATCTCTAAGTTAATTGATTTTCTGATGTTTAGTTAATGATGTTTGGCTGTTTATGTATCTATATTATTAAGTATGTTGACCTAAGTTGGTAGGCTTTTCAAGTACTTTTGGTATCAGGACATGCTGTAATCTTTGCTCTATTTATGCAATATTTCGCCTTCCAAAAAAAAAAATTTGATTTTCTGATGAAAATATACAAAGCCTAATAATCTCAGTTCTTGTGATACATCCAAATACCAACACATACCAGGATCCGATTCCCGTTAACCGGACTCTTCCTAAGTTAATTGGATCCAAATCCCGTTAACCGGACTCTTCCTAAGTTAATTTTCTCATGTAATCTAACCCACCGGCCACTGTGAGATGAGCTCACTTTAAAATAATTGAAGTTTTTTAATTTAAGGTAGCAGAATAATCTTGTCTCTCGTTATCCTGGCTGGTGGCAATTCTGTAGAATTTGGGGCTTTTTTTTTGGGTTATCTAATATTTTTTCGAGATCAGGTTGGTTTGGTTTGTTAAATTCAGACAACTCATGGACACCATCTCAAGGAACTGTTTCATGTTTCAAGGTCTTCGTTCGGTCATTTCTCTGTCTCCCATTATCCTGGCTAAAATAACAAATCCAATACAAAGAATTACAGAGAGAGAGTTTATCAGATATTGTTCAGAGTTATGCTGAAGCTTAAATCTTCAGAGTCATCAGCTGAAAAGCATCGTTGTGATGTATTTTTGAGTTTTAGTGGCGAAGATACTCGCAAAATGTCTTCTGCCTTATTTAGTTTACTACACCTTACTATTTTTATCATTGTATGCATAATAGCTGCTAACCCACTATTTAATCAGAAACAATAATCCATTGTCTTAGGCACTGCAGACTGCTTCGTCAGCTATAAAAGTTGGTAAAAGTTGAAGTCATAGTAAGCCATAATACACTTATTCAACCCCTCTTGTTGTAATTTCAAATTTCTCATATCTTTATAAATAATCTATTGCTAATGATAACTTAAATATTAATTATACGAATTTCTCGTATCTTTATATATATTCTCATGTCTAGCGTTATTTGATAATAATAAAGACTTATTGCAGGAAAAAATTTCACATCATATAATTTTTTTTAGTATAAAAAATAGGTGGGCAACAATCCTTATTTTCAAATATCTCAAAAATAAAAGTAGTACTTTTTCCCGGAGGAAAGTGACAAGTGAAACAGGCTCACAATTGTGAAGCAACTTCGTGGATGTCAGATCTTTCAGCTTCAAAACAACTGTAAAGTAAAGATAAGAAAAAGTGGTAGCACATGCTAGTGGGCCGCTAATGTCAAGTATTGGTTGTGGTGGTGGATGACTACTGCACAATGAGACCTGATTTGAATATCTAAGCTATTTACCTTTCATTAATCAAAAGAAAAAGAGAACAAATTTGATATCTTTCAGTTATGCTGAAACTGCAATGTTCAGAATCAGCAACTGAAAATTATAGTTATGATGTATTTTTGAGTTTCAGTGGTGAAGATACTCGCAAAACGTTTACGGATCACCTTTATAAAGAACTAAAAGATGAAGGACTTATCACTTTCCGAGATGATGAAGAGATTCAGAGGGGAGAGAGTATCAAGTCTGAACTGGAAAATGGTATCCAGCAGTCAAGAAGCTGGATCGTTGTCTTCTCAAAGAACTATGCATTTTCGAGTTGGTGCCTTGATGAACTTGTGTTGATTCTTGAGTGCAGGAACAACTCGAAACGTTTTCTATTGCCTATTTTTTACCATGTTGATCCGTCTGATGTTCGCAAACAATCTGGTTGTATATCTGAAGCAATAGATCACCATGAAGAGAAATTCAAGAGGGAGGTGGATGAGACAAAAAGGAAGAATCTGATGGACAAAATAAAGCGATGGAGGACTGCTCTTACTCAGCTTGCTGATTTGGCAGGCATGCCTTTGCAAAACGTAGCCAATGGGTAATACATTCCTCCTCTTTCAAATTTGACTGCTGGTATGCCCTTTAATGTTTAGACCCCTTGTGTTTAATCTCCATATTCCTTTTACCTCACTTTCAAGATGGTCTGAGAAATAAATTGTAATGAAACAAAAATTGTCCATGGTCGTAGATCACTTGTTTCTACTTGTTAATCAATGTCTGTTTAGTGACATTAGTAATATTAACACATGTTCATTGCTAACCAAAACTATCCATGTAACCTATCATTTACTTTCTTCCAATTCTGTAGGTATGAATCAAAACTTATCAAGAAAATCGTTAAAGTAGTCCAGGATAAAGTGACATGTAAGAAGACCTTAAGTATGACACAACATCCTGTTGGAATTGGTCCTTTAGTACGGCACATCAGTTCATGGTTAAGAAATGGTTCCACGGATGTGGAAGTGTTTGCACTCTATGGCATTGGAGGAGTGGGAAAGACAACCATTGCCAAATGCGTCTACAACATGAACCTCGGACTATTTGAAGGCCACAGTTTTCTAGAAAACATAAGAGAATATTCTGAACGTTCTGATGGTTTAGTGTGTCTACAAAGACAACTTCTTTCAGATATTTCCAAGGGAAAGACTCCGAAGATAAAGAATCTTAATGATGGCATTCTTAAGATAAAAAGATCCCTTCATAATAGAAAACTTCTGATAGTCTTGGATGATGTGGATCACGTTGAACAACTAAATGCAATATCTGGGATGCGCGAGTGGTTTTACCAGGGAAGCAAAATTATCATAACCACTCGGAATGTGCATTTGCTTAATGCATATGAACATTGTAAGAGATATGCTGTAGAAACATTGAATTCCAATGATTCATTGCAGTTGTTCAGTTGGCATGCATTCCAAGAAAGTCACCCTCCGGAATGTTACATAGAGCACTCAGAGAGGGTAATAAAGCAATGCCAGGGTCTTCCTTTAGCTCTTAAGGTTCTAGGGGCTTCTCTACGTGGCAAGAAGGTAGATGTCTGGAGGAGTGCGATGGAAAAATTGAATATCATTCCTCACTGTGAAATCCAGAAGATTTTGCGAATTAGTTATGATTCTTTGCAAGATGACCATGATAGAGATTTATTTCTGGATATTGCATGTTTTTTTACTGGAGAGCCCAAGTGTTTTGTGGTTCGAATACTAGATGGATGTGATTATTACACATTAATCGGAATTGAAAATCTTATTGATAGATGTTTGCTGAAGACTGATGAATATGAAAATCTTATGATGCATCAATCAATTCAGAGCATGGGTAGAGAAATTATACGTCAGCAATCACCAAAAGATCCTGGGCAAAGGAGTAGACTGTGGCATTGTAAAGACTCCCTTAAAGTATTAAAAGATGAAGCAGTAAGATAAAAACCTACACCTTCTATTACTTATTGTGACAATTACAATTTTTCTTGTCAAAGTTTGATTACAGTTTCTACTGTCTATGTTCTTCTTCTACCAGGGCACCGGAGCAATTGAAGGTCTGGCACTAGAAATGAAGACAACTAAAGCATATCAGGCAGAGTTGGGAACAAAAGCTTTTTCGATGATGCACAAGCTGAGACTGCTTAAGCTGAATAATGTACAACTAAGTGGAGGGTACAAGAACTTTCCTAAAAATTTGAAATGGTTATGTTGGCATAAATATCCTTTAAGGTCCTTACCGGTTGACTTCCCTCTGAGCAGCTTGGTGGCAATTGACATGCAGAGTAGTAAACTGCAAACCTTTAATCAAGGAAACGTGGTAGGCCTTGCTAATATCTGCTTTCTCGTATTAAAAAATTTGATGAAAAAGATTCTGGGTTAAATATATTAAATTAACGCTGTCTTCTTTTGAATCCATGTCTTGCAGCTTCTTGGATCATTAAAGTTTCTAAATCTAAGCCACTGCAATGGCCTTGTGAAAACCCCAGACTTTGCAAGACTTTGCGCTCTTGAACAATTGCTCCTTGAAGATTGTGCAAGTTTAATTGAGATTGACGAATCTATTGGAATGGCTGAAGGACTTGTGTTGATAAATTTAAAAGACTGCAAACTTTTGAAAAAGCTTCCAGAAAATTTATGCATGCTGAAGTTACTAGAAACACTAATCATATCAGGTTGTTCAAATGTTGGTATGTTTCCGGCGGATATGAGAAAGATGGAATCATTGAAAAATTTTCATGCTGACGGACTCAATTTCGGTAATTCATCAGATGGACTTGAAAGTTATACAAATCAAAATAATTCATGGCGAGAATTCATCTGGGGCTTGGTTTCAAGGCCAAGTGCAAGCCCCAAATTGTCGTTGACTTCTTTACCATTCAACTCCATTACAAGATTGAGTCTGGTAGATTGCAATCTACAAGATAGTTCATTTCCCAAGGATTTCGGTGTCTCAACCTCACTTGAATACTTAAACTTGAGTCAGAACCCAATCCGCTTTCTACCTGATTGCTTTAAAGGTCTAGAAGTGATCAAGTCTCTCAAATTATGGAAGTGCAACCAGCTTCAAACACTTGAAGGATTACCAAAAATAAAACTTCTTAAGGTTCGATGGTGCCAGTTATTGGAGAAAATCACGTGGAAGCCTGGTCAGTGTATTAATACTTTTTATGCTCCGTTAAACTGTGAGAAATTACTGGAGATGGACTATTACTTCAAGATTGTACCAATAGATGAGATAGACCCAGAATTGATCAGCAATTGTGGTATTTGTGATGTGGAATCCATGAAAGTTATCCACATTAGATTATACAATGAATTGACCGCTGCCGAAACACGATTATCAATCCAGGTGATCTCTCACTCCACACCAATAATAAGACACTGGACACTTTGTTTGCTTAGTATATATCATCTTGTCATTTCCATATTTATACATCTGGTATATATGTATGTACCCTATGATGAGAAATCTGTAAACTCAAAATTTTAAAAACTTGGTCTAAATAATTTATTTAGACTGCTGCGAACTCGAAATTATAAAAACTTGCTCTAAATAATTTATTTATATTTTTTATAATTATTCGCACACACCCAGCACACCTGATCTTGTCTAAGAATGGAGCAATCCGATAAACGGGGTGTGAGATCTAACCAAGACGTCGTTGATTATTTACAAATTAGTCATGGCATTTAGTTACATATATTTTTAAAGCCAAAATGAGAGGTATATTTAATGAGTTTTTGCTGGAGATAGGAAGTTTTTGATTCACAAATATACCCATATAATTTTATATTTTTTCTTTTTTGACCTTATCTCTGACCCATTTTTTTTTACAGGGAGTACACGAATTTCCATTTTGGTGTAAATCATTAAACATATTTTACCCTGGGAGCAGTGTTCCAACATGGTTCACTAGTCAAAGTTACGGGCCTTCATTATCCTTTATGATATCACATTCTAAACTTAGATACTTAAACACTTGCATTGTGTACAAAATGAGCCCGGGTCGAAGAATGAGGACTTTCTGCCTGGTATTCCATAACATGACCAAAGATAAAGTGATTGTGTATCATCCAATCTGTTGGGGCATCCCTGAAGGTGATGGATATATGACTTGGATATGCCACTGGAAATTAGGTACTCACGAGGTGGGACCTGGAGATGATGTCAAGATTTCAATAGTTAAGTACGATGATGATTCCTCTTTTAAGTTGAAAGAGATTGGCGTCTATCTTGTGTACGAAGAGCAAGAACAGGAAGGTTTTCGTTTAGCCAAAAGACAAAAAGTCCAACAAACATGTGAGCAAATATCTCAGTATGTCATCCCATCGGAAAGGAAGCCATCGGCATATCATGGAACGACACAAGTATACATCGCTGGCATAGAATCAGCCATTAAAGATCGCTGGTTGGAGAGATATTTTGGAAATTATATGGCAGTGGAGAATGGTAAGCCCTCGAGTCCTCACAGTGAACTCAACTAATTATGTCCTACATCCTGCAGACACGCGTTGTATTCAGAAGCTTTTTCATTATGCAGAGGAGCAGTTATGATCTATGTACTTTCCCATTGTTTTATATCAGTATCAAACTAAGCTCTAGTATCAGCTGTTGAAATTGGTGTGTTGTTGCTGAAAAGCACTTCTGTATATGATCTGCTATGCCGCTTTTAATTTCATACTTATTATCATTTTTTACTTATCTAGCTACGCAATCAGCCACACTTTCTTTCTGTATGTCTATGTCTATATATGACTAATTGCACATATATGTTATATGTATAAAACTTATAGAGATGCTGGTGCATCATTTAGTCCGGTTCATTATTCATGGCAAGTGTCAAGACAGCAGCAAACCCGGAAAATGGGAGTGTACTTGCTGAAAATAGTCGCAGAAAAGATGCTGGTAGAGTTTGTTCTTGAATCCGAAGGTAAATGGTTCTTGAATTCAGTAATTTCAATTTTTGTTGTCTTTTTACTTATTTCTAGTGACCTGTTGAACAAAATCAAATACTAGTAACAGTGCTGGCTTTGCCATTTAAGTTTAGATGGATTTTGAATTTGTGATGGTTCAGTTGTCATCTATTCTAAGTATCTCATGTCTTATGTGCTTGATTACTGGGAAAACACTTATCATCGACACATCTGATTTGTGTGAACTTGCTTCTGATGTCTTAGGTAACTAAATACACTTTAATCTAATGTCTGAGCCTCTGAGGCTGTTTCATGTGGGATTTTAACATAGATATTGCTGTGACAGATAATCTCCCTAGTAACAGAGAACTACATCCGATTTGCGTGATGGGTTCTGTTTTCGTCTATGTTTACTATCTCATGTCACTTGTGCTTGATTACTGTGAAAACTCCCATCATCTGACACTAATCATATCAGGTTGTTCAAATCTTTGTATGCTTCCTGTGGAGATGAGTAAGATGGAATCCTTGAAAGTTTTTCATGCTGATGGACTTAATTTCGGCAATTCCAGCTCTACAACTCAGCAAAATGTATCATGGGAAGAATTTTTCTGTGGTTTGGTTTCGAAACAGAGAAATTAGTCCCCAACTCTCATTGTCTTCTTTACCGCGCAACTCCGTTACGAGCTTGAGTTTGGTAAACTGCAATTTACATGATAGTTCATTTCCCAGGGTTTTAAAAGAGTAAGAACCCTATTCGCTTTCTACCATATTGCTTTAAGGTTTAAAAGAGGTCAAGATTCTCCGCATAGAAGATTTACCAAAAAATAGAAGAATCAGATGCTCCAGATTAATAATTTTGTTAAAGCTTTAACTATTGATTCCATGCAGGTAAATATATGGGAATAATCCTCGGTACAAATCATCCTTACTCTAGGAGCAGAGTTTCAATATGGTTCACTAATCAGAATTCTGTGCCTTCAGTATCTTTTTTATCATATCAAATTCTAAACTTAGATACTTGATTGAACACCTGTATTGTGTACAAATTAAGAGGGGTTCACTAATCATCCTTATTCTGGAAGCAGAGTTTAGATATGGTTCACTAATCAGAATTAATTGCCTTCAGTATTCTTTTTAGGGCAAATTAATTTATAAGTCCTTGAACTATTGACGTTTTATTGTATAGGTCCCTGAACTAAAGATTCCGTATTTTAGGTCACTTAACTTTTTTATTTTCTGATCTAAGTCCTTCCGTCAAAAAGATTCTAACGGTGTTAACTAGGGTTCTTGAGTTTCATACAGATCAAAGCAATTTTGAAGGTGTTAGTGATATCCAAACTCAAAGTTCAAATAGTCAAATTGAAGCTTGAATCACTAGCGACACTTATATGACAACAATTTTCACAAATTAGATTTAATTTTAAAAAACCCCCAAATTGGACCATAAATTTAGGGTTCTTTATCGAATTTAGTGACCTAAATTTTTAAAATTTTAAATTGAACATAATTTTTGAAAATTGGTGTCATATGAGTGTCGCCAGCGACTCAAACTTCAATTTGACTACTTGAACTTTGAATTTGGATATCACTAACACCTTCAAAATTGCTTTGATCTGTATGAAACTCAAGAACCCTAGTTAACACCGTTAGAATCTTTTTGACGGAAGGACTTAGATCAGAAAACAAAAAAGTTAAGTGACCTGAAATACGGAATCTTTAGTTCAGGGACCTAGACAATAAAATATCAATAGTTCAGGGACCTGCAATTTAATTTTCCCTTCTTTTTATCATATCAAATTCTAAACTAAGATACTTGATTGAATACCTGTATTGTGTACAAATTGAAACATGGTCAAGGAAAATATTTCTACCTCATATTGCATAACAAGACCAAAGATAAAATGATATTTCTGCTGAATTGAAATTCATTAAAAGTTTCCGTCGAACCGAAATTTAAACTTCGGTTATTTATTGAAAATCGAATTTGTAAACTGAAATTTAAAAAAGTATTTGAAAATTGCTATTGAGTATTGACTGCTGAGTGAGCGCAGATAACACCAGAATTGTTGTTGTGATCATTTTGTTTCTAATTACAACGACAATTAATTTTAGAAGTTAAGCTTAAATTCCAAATTCGAAATAAGAATCTTCAGCAACTAAACAGCCAGAACAGCCCGACTATGTCTAATACTAAAGCATTAGATCCTATGTAATTTACATTTAATATAAATTAATCCGATTAGTATTTGTATATTAATCACGTTAAAATCGGATAACTGAAATGTGCCGACAATCGAATTGAACTACTACCTCCGTCCCATATTATATATCTATTTTGATTTTCAATAAGTTAAATTGACCGATCTTTGATTTAATATTTAAAAATATTTATATATTATTTTAAACAATAGAAAGTTATATTTTAAAATAACGATGTAATTTCAAATATTCTAATTTTTTTTATTTTTCTTAATCATATGATATATTTAAATTTTAGCCAAAACCTAAGTATCAAACGTTGAAAAAACCCAGAAATTAAGAGCGTTTGCTGAATGCATATGAACATTGTACGGGGAGTAGTGCTAAGTGCACATAATTGTGTACAAAAAATTTGTACATAATGATGTGACAAGTGATGTGGTGGGTTTTTATTGGGGTGGTTGGTGTAAATGCGGGGGGTCCATCCAATCAAAATCCACCACATGTTATTATGTACATGTTTTTGTACACAATTATGTGCACCAAGCATTTTCCTTGTACGAGATATGCTGTAGAAACATTGAATTCCAATGATTCATTAGAGTTGTTCAGTTGGCATGCATTTCAAGACAGTTCACCCCCGCAATGTTACATAGAGCACTCAGAGAGGATAATAAAGCAATGCCAACTTGCCAAGGTCTTCCTTTAGCTCTTAAGGTTCTGGGTGCTTCTCTACGTGGCAAGAAGATGGATGTTTGGAGGAGTGCGATGGAAAAGTTGGAAATCATTCCTCACTGCGAAATCCATAAGATTTTGCGAATTAGTTATGACTCTTTGCAAGATGACCATGATAGGGATTTATTTCTGGAGATTGCGTGTTTCTTTTGTGGAGAAGCCAAGTCTTTCGTGGTGGGGATACTAGATGAATGTGATTATTACACCTTAATAATTCTTAAATTACGACATACTCGAATGTGGGGTATAATATGGTGCTATCTGCCTAACATCGCCCATTTTTCTCAACACTTGAACAGGAGATTCAGAGACCAGACCACTGACTTGCCTGCTATGCTGCAGCTTCCAGGTACTTTCTCCACATATGTACAAAATGTTAATCCCAATCATTCCTTGCACCCATTCCCATACTACTCATTCCCGTATCTTTCATTCTCCTTCACACTCGCGATCCAAACGTCCTCTTATTCTTTTTGATAGCCCGAGTGTTTGATTAATTTAAATTACAACATGCAAATCTCTAAAAGGTATGAGAATGGATATCCCAAATAAAGAATGATTTACTTTCCAAGTGGATTGAGGTTCTCATTGCATGTCACAGCCCAGTAAATAAACACCAACACATAAGTTTCAGGTTCTGTTTACCATTAACCGGACTCATTAATTATGAACAAAACCACTTCCTAAAGTTGATTTTCTCATGAAAATCTGTAAAGCCTAGTGAATTTAACCCACCGGCCACTGTGGGATGATCTCACATCACTATTTTATGTGTCAAAGTCTTTGCTCAGATTCTTTTAAAATAAAAAAAGTTTTACTAATCTAAGGTAGCAGAATAATCTTGTCTCCCATTATCCTGGCTGGTGGCAGTTCTGTAGAATTTAGGGCTTTTTTTTGGGTTATCTAATATTTTTTGAGTTTTAGTGGCAAAGATACTCGCAAAATGTCTTCTGCCTTATTAACTTTCTATTTTTATCATTGTATGCATAATAGCTGCTAATCCACTATTTAATCGAAAACAATAATCCATTGTCTTAGGCACTGCAGAATGCTTACTCAGCTATAAAAGTTGGTAAAAGTTCAAGGAAAAGTAAGCCATAATACACTTATTCACCCCCTCTTGTTGTAATTTCAAATTTCTCGTATCTTCATAAATATCTCATGTCTAGCGTTATTTGATTAAAATAAGGACTTATTGCGGGAAAATTTTCACATTATATAATTTTTTTTAGTAAAAGTATATAATAGGTGTACTTTTTCCTAGAGGAAAGTGACAAGTGAAACAGGCTTGCAATTGTGAAGCAACTTCGTGGATGTCAGATCTTTGAGCTTCAAGACAATTGTAAAGTAAAGATAAGAAAAAGTGGCCGCTAATGTCAAGTATTGGTTGTGGTGGTGGATTTGAATATCAAAGCTACTACATTTTACCTTCGATCAATCAAAAGAAAACGAGAATAGATTTTTTATCTTTCAGTTATGCTGAAACTGAAATCTTCAGAGTCATTAGCTGAAAAGTATCGTTATGATGTATTTTTGAGTTTTAGTGGTGAAGATACTCGCAAGACGTTTACAGATCACCTGTATACTGCATTGAAAAATGAAGGACTGATCACTTTCAGAGATGATGAGGAGATTGAGAGGGGGGAGAGTATCAAGTCTGAACTGGAAAATGGTATCCAGCAGTCAAGAAGCTGGATCGTTGTATTCTCAAAGAACTATGCATTTTCGAGTTGGTGCCTTGACGAACTTGTGTTGATTCTTGAGTGCAGCAACAACTCGAAACGTTTTCTATTGCCTATTTTTTACCATGTTGATCCGTCTGATGTTCGCAAACAATCTGGTTGTGTATCTGAAGCAATAGATTACCATGAAGAAAAATTCAGGAGGGAGGTGGATGAGACAAAAAGGAAGAATTTGATGGACAAAATAACTCGATGGAGGACTAATGAAGGAAGTCAATGTTCGTGAAGCTGCATTTATTTACTACTTAGGATAAATGCAGCTTCACGAACATTGACTTCCTTCATTAAGGACTGCTCTTACTCAGGTTGCCAATTTGGGAGGCATGCCTTTGCAGAATGTGGCTGATGGGTAATACATTTTTTTTCCTCTTAAATTTGACTTTTTTTTCTGTTTCTACTCTTTTCCTGATTTCCTTATGTGGTTATTCCCTTTAATGTTAAGTCCACTTTATGTTCATTGTATATTCTACTATCTCAGATGATTCTGTAAATATTGGTTCTAGAGGTAAGAAACACCCTGTGCAGGGGAAATACATTTTTTTGTAGGCAGTGTTTCTGTTCACTTAGTTTGATTAACTATAATGGAATAAATTTACATGGACCTTTTTTTACCCTGTACATGTGACACTTCTAGTTTATATGGTGTATTTGATTGCAACTTAATGCTATGGGTGGCTTCTTAAATTAGTCTTAATCACTTCTTACTATGCGAGACTGAGGTTTTTAATTCCAGCTAATCTTAATATGTTGATGTTCTTACAGATCACTTGTTATTACATGCGTGTGTAATGATATTGGTTATATTAACATATGTTCATTATCAATTTAACCTGTTAGTATAACTTTTTTTTTCCTTTTGCTTTCTATCAATTCTATAGGTATGAATCAAAAGTTATCCAGAAAATAATTAACATACTTAAGGATAAAGTGACATGTAACACCTTAAGTATGACAAGACATCTAGTTGGAATTGGTCCTTCAGTACATGACATCGGTTTATGGTTAAGAAATGGTTCTGACAATGTGGAAGTGTTTGCACTTTATGGCGTTGGAGGAGTGGGAAAGACAACCATTGCCAAATACGTTTACAACATGAACTTTCAACTATTTGAAGGTGGCAGTTTCTTGGAAAATATAAGAGAATATTCTGAACGCTCTGATGGTTTAGTGTGTCTACAAAGACAACTCCTTTCTAATATTTCCAACCGAGAGTCGCCAACAATAAAAAATATTAATGATGGCATGCTTAAGATAAAAAGTGCCCTTCATCACAGAAAGCTTCTAATAGTCTTGGATGATGTGGATGAAGTTGAACAACTAGATGCAGTATTTGGTATGCGAGAGTGGTTCCACCAGGGAAGCAAAATTATCATAACCACTCAGAATGTGCATTTGCTGAATGCTTTTGAGCATTGTACGAGATATGCTATAAAAACATTAAATTCTGATGATTCATTGGAGTTGTTTAGTTTGCATGCATTCCAAGACAGTAGCCCCTCAGAATGTTACATAGAGCACTCAGAGAGGATAATAAAGCTATGCCAAGGTCTTCCTTTAGCTCTTAAGGTTCTAGGAGCTTCTCTACGTGGCAAGAAGTTAGATGTTTGGAGGAGTGCGATAGAAAAACTGGAAACCATTCCTCACTGCAAGATCCAGAAGATTTTGAGAATAAGTTACGACTCTTTGCAAGATGACCATGATAGAGATTTGTTTCTGGAGATTGTATGTTTCTTTAGTGGAGAGGCCAAGTCTTTCGTGGTTGGGATACTAGATGAATGTGGTTATTACACATTAATTGGAATTGATAATCTTATTGATAGATGTTTACTGAAGACTGATAAATATGGAAATCTTAAAATGCATCAATTAGTTCAGAGCATGGGTAGAGAAATAATACGTCAGCAATCACCTAGAGATCCAGGGCAAAGGAGTAGACTGTGGCATTGCAGAGACTCCCTCAAAGTATTAAAAGATGAAACTGTAAGAAGGATAATTTTTACTTATATTACAGTCACATTATTTTTTATCAAAGTTGAACTATAGTGCTACTGCTTATGTTCATCATGTTCACCAGGGAACCGGAGCAGTTGAAGGCCTGGCACTAGATATGAATACAACTAATGCATATCCGGCGGAGTTAAGAACAAAAGCTTTTTTCTTGATGCAAAAGCTAAGACTACTTAAGCTGAATAATGTACGACTAAGTGGAGGTTACAAGGACTTCCCTAAAAATTTGAAATGGTTATGTTGGCATAAATACCCTTTAACGTCTTTACCGGCTGACTTCCCTTTAAGTAGCTTAGTTGCAATTGACATGCAGAGTAGTAAACTGCAAACCTTTAATCAAGGAAACGTGGTAGGCCTTGCTAATATCTGCTTTCTCGTATTAAAAAATTTGATGAAAAAGATTCTGGGTTAAATATATTAAATTAACGCTGTCTTCTTTTGAATCCATGTCTTGCAGCTTCTTGGATCATTAAAGTTTCTAAATCTAAGCCACTGCAATGGCCTTGTGAAAACCCCAGACTTTGCAACACTTTGCGCTCTTGAGCAATTGCTCCTCGAAGATTGTGCACGTTTAATTGAGATTGACGAATCTATTGGAATGGCTCAAGGACTTGTGTTGATAAATTTAAAAGACTGCAAACTTTTAAAAAAGCTTCCAGAAAATTTATGCATGCTCAAGTTACTAGAAACACTAATCATATCAGGTTGTTCAAGTCTTGGTATGTTTCCGACGGATATGAGAAAGATGGAATCCTTAAAAACATTTCATGCTGATGGACTCAATTTTGGTAATTCATCTGATGGAATTGAAAGTTGTACAAATCAAAATATTTCATGGCGAGAATTCATCTGGGGTTTGGTATCTGGACCAAGTACAAGTCCCAAACTCTCGTTGACTTCTTTACCATTCAATTCCATTACAAGATTGAGTCTGGTACATTGCAATCTACAAGATAGTTCATTTCCCAAGGATTTTAGAGTCGCATCCTCACTTGAACACTTAAACCTGAGTCAGAACCCAATCCGCTTTCTACCAGATTGCTTTAAAGGTCTAGAAGAGATCAAACGTCTCGAATTACGGAATTGCAACCAGCTTCAAACACTTGAAGGATTACCAAAAATAGAGTCTCTTGCGGTTACTCATTGCCGATTATTGGAGAAAATTAAAGCTCAGTGTAAAACTTGTTCTTTTCCGTTACACTGTGAGAAATTACTTGAGATGGACTATGGCTTCAAGATTGCACCAATAGATGAGATAGACCCAGAATTGATCAGCAATTGTGGTATTTGTGATGTGGAATCCATGAAAGTTATCCACATTAGATTATACAATGAATTGACCGCTGCCGAAACACGATGCTCAATCCAGGTGATCTCTGACTCCACACCCATAATAAGACACTGGGCTTTTCATTTCCATATTTATATATCTGGTATATATGTATGTACCCTATGATGATAAATCTGTAAACTCAAAATTTTAAAAACTTGGTCTAAATAATTTATTTAGACCGCTGCGAACTCGAAATTATAAAAACTTGCTCTAAATAATTTATTTATATTTTTTATAATTATTAGCACACACCCAGCACACCTGATCTTGTCTAAGAATGGAGCAATCCGATAAACGGGGTGTGAGATCTAACCAAGACGTCGTTGATTATTTACAAATTAGTCATGGCATTTAGTTACATATATTTTTAAAGCCAAAATGAGAGGTATATTTAATGAGTTTTTGCTGGAGATAGGAAGTTTTTGATTCACAAATATACCCATATAATTTTATATTTTTTCTTTTTTGACCTTATCTCTGACCCATTTTTTTTTACAGGGAGTACACGAATTTCCATTTGGGTGTAAATCATTAAACATATTTTACCCTGGGAGCAGTGTTCCAACATGGTTCACTAATCAAAGTTACGGGCCTTCATTATCCTTTATGATATCACATTCTAAACTTAGATACTTAAACACTTGCATTGTGTACAAACTGAGCTCGGTTCGAAGAAAGAGGACTTTCTACCTGGTATTCCATAACATGACCAAACATAAAATGATTTTGTATCATCCAATCTGTTATGGCATCCCTGAAGGTGATGAATATATGACTTGGATATGCCACTGGAAATTAGGTACTCACGAGGTGGGACCTGGAGATGAGGTCAAGATTTCAGTAGCTGATCATTTAGATGATGACCATTTTGAGTTGAAAGAGATTGGCGTCTATCTTGTGTATGAAGAGCAAGAACAGGAAGGTTTTCATTTAGCCAAAAGACAAAAAATCCAAGAAACATGTGAGCAAATATCTCAGTATGTCATCCCATCGGAAAGGAAGCCATCGGCATATCATGGAACGACACAAGTATACATCGGTGGCACCCGCACCCCCGCACCCGCACTCGTGCTTCCTAGCTGGGATAGAATCAGCCAATATAGACCGCTGGTTGGAGAGATATTTTGGAAATTATATGGCATTGGAGAATGGTAAGCCCTCGAGTCCTGACAGTGAACTCAACTAATTATGTCCTACATCCTACAGACACGTGTTGTATTCAGAAGCTTTTTCATTATGCAGAGGAGCCGTTATGATCAATGCACTTTCCCCATTGTTTTATTTCAGTATCAAACTAAGCTCTAGTATCAGCTGTTGAAATTGGTGTGTTGTTCCCGAAAAGCACTTCTGTATATGATCTGTATGCCGCCTTTAATTCCATACTTATTTTCATTTTTTACTTTTGTAGCTGAGCAATCAGCCACACTTTCTTTCTGTATGTCTATGTCTATAATAAATAATGGGTTAAATGGCGTTTTGATCACTCAACTGAGCGGAGACGTGCAATTGGGTCATCCAACTCAAAAAGCTTTCTGTCACATCATTATTCTCTTAAAAATTTTCATTCAGGCCATTTGCCGTTACACTCCGTTAAAAATTTGACGGAAAGCTGACTAAGCGTCGTGACTTGTCTTAGATAAATCCACCGTGGCATGTACAGTCAGCTGAAGTGGCATTTTGGTCACTCAACTGACTACAGATTTGCAATTGGGATATCAAACTCAAAAAACTTTCATTTAGGTCACTTATCATAAAATCGATTAAAATTTGAAAAAAGAAAGAATTAAAATGTATCATGCAACATCTTTATTTCTCTCTTAAAAATTTCGAAACTTATTAACGAATGAAACAAATACACACACATAAATTAAATGAAACAAATACTGATTTTATGTGTGTCTATTTGTTTCATTCGTTAATAAGTTTCGAAATTTTCAATGTGACAAAAAAAAAAGTTTCGAAATTTTTAAGAGAGAAAAAAGGTGTTGCATGATAGCTTTCAATTCTTTTTTTTTTCAATTTTTAACGGATATTTATGATAAGTGATCTAAATGAAAGTTTTTTGAGTTTGATGACATGATTGCAAGTTTGTAGTCAGTTGAGTGACCCAAATGTCAATTCAGCTGACTGTACATGCCACAGTGGATTTATTTAAGCCAAGTCACGACCCCTAGTCAGCTTTCCGTCAAATTTTTAACGGAGTGTAACAGCAAGTGACCTGAATAAAATTTTTTAAGAGTATAATGATGTGACTGAAAGTTTTTTGAGTTGGATGACCCAATTGCAAGTTTCTACTCAGTTGAGTGACTAAAACGCCATTTAACCCAATAAATAATTGTACATATATGTTTTTTTTTTGCTAAGTATACATATATGTTATATGTATAAAACTTATATAGATGCTGGTGCAGCATTTAGTCCAGTTCATTATTCATGGCAAGTGCGAAGGCAGCAAACCCGGAAAATGGTACTGTACTTGCTGAAAATAGTTGCCGAAAAGATGCTGGTGGAGCATTTGTTCTTAAATCCAGAGGTACCTAAAATTTGACTTGTCATATATATGGTTTAGCTGTCATATATGCTTACTATCTCATGTCTTATGTGCTTGATTACTGGGAAATTCTTATCATCGACCCATCTGATTTGCGTTCTGATGTCTTAGGTAACTAAATACACTTTAATCTAATGTCTGAGGCTGTTTAATGTGGGATTTTAACGTAGATATTTCTGTGACAGATAATCTCCCTAGAAACAGAGAACTACATCCGAATTGCGTGACGGGTTCTGTTTTTCATCCATGCTTGCTATCTCATGTCACTTGTGCATGATCACTGTGAAAACTCCCATCATCTGACACTAATCATATCAGGTTGCTCAATTCTTGGTATGCTTCCTGTGGAGACGAGGAAGATGAAATCCTTGAAAGTTTTTCATGCTGATGGACTTGATTTCAGCTATTCCAGCTCTACAACTCAGCAAAATGTATCATGGGGAGATTTTTATAAACTGAAATTTTAAAAAGTTTTTGAAGATTGCTATTGACTATTGAGTGAGCGCAGATAACACAAAATTGTTGTTGTGATCTTTTTGTTTCTAATTACAATGATCATTAATTTAAAAAGTTAAGCTTAAATTCCAAATTCAAGATAAGAATCTCCAGCAACTAAGTAGCAAGAACAGTCCGACTATGTGTAATACTAAAACATTAGATCCTACGTAACTTATATTAAATATTTATATTTAATATAAATTAATCCGAGTAATAAATTCGTATATATAATTAATCGCGGCTGAAACCGGATAACTGAACTTTTGAAATTTTCTTACCAAAAATCGAATTGAAATAGGATTAAATATGATCAATCGAACCGAATGAAATCTGAAGAGCACCGACCCTCGTGATTTTGTACACTAACAGGTGTATTCGATTGAGATTTTAATGAATTGTTTTTAGTTTATGGATTTTAATGGATTGTATCTGATTTTGATTTGTGCAGATTTTTGATAAAATGTCGCAGAGTTGATAGGATTTAGGCACAATATTTTAAAATCTCATTGATTTTGATGAGATCAAAAAAACTTAAAATACACAGAAAAATGTCACAAAATCCATCATTTTACGATATCAAAAAAAATCCATGAATAACATCAAATTTTAATAGATTTTAAATAATACAAATTGAATACCATCGAATTTTAAAACATAATTTAAAACCACAATTGAATATCACCAAATTTTATAATTTAGTTTAAAATCATAATTAAATATTTCAAATTAATCAAATACCCTCAAATTTCATGCAATTTTTTTTTTTTTTAAATTTCAATCCCGTTTTAATTTAAAAGAACTCGAGAGAGAGTGAGTAAAAAGCACGCAGGGAAGCCAAAAAGCTAAAACCCAGAAATTAAGAGGCGGTGGATTCATGGCAGCAAACCCGGAAAATGTTAGTCGGAGAAAAGATGGTGGTGCAGCATTTGTTCTTGAATCCAAAGGTACCACAAACTTGACTCGTCATATTTATGGTTCTTGTTTATATAAATTGTTATTATTAATGTCATTTTATTATCTTGATGATAAATCAAAATTCAAGTAAGAGTAGTGGCTTTGGCATTTACCTTTAGATGGGTTATTCTCTCATAGTGCTCTCCATAATTAATTGTATTTCATTTACTTGTCGCTGTAATTTACATTTCATTTTCCTAGATAGATATATTCACCTGCTGTGTAGGAATCAAGGACATTCTGAATGTTGAACAAACTCTCCTTTCTTGCTCTCAAAGTCTCTCAATAAAATCTTCAGTTATTATCTTCAAAGCTGCATTTCTTTATTTGCTGGCTTTCTGGAAATAGCTTATTACTTCTATCCCGTATACGTACTATTTGACGACGAAAGATAGAACAAACATGTGAGGAACTATCTCAGTGTATCTTCCCGTTGGAGTGGCAACCATGGGCACATCATGGAACGACACGATTATACTTCACTGGATATGTCTAGTCCACTACAGAGAGCTGGTTGCAGAGATATCTTGGACAGGACATACCGGTGGTAGCTGGTGAGCCTGCGAGTATATGACATGGCTAAGCCATTGGAAATTCGGTAGTCATGAGGCGGGACCTGGAGATGAGATCAATGTTTCAATATTTAACCAGGATGATGATCAAATGTTGCAGAGATATCTTGGACAGGACATACCGGTGGTAGCTGGTGAGCCTACGAGTCCTCATAACAAACCTGAATAATTCTTTACTACATCCTGTAGACGACGTACATTGTATTCTCTGAACCTTTTCGTAATGAAGGAGCCAAATGTTTTTTGGTCCATAAATAAGATACCACATGAACTAAAGGATCAGTGAGATTTGGTCCATAAATAAGATACCACATGAACTAAAGGATCAGTGAGACCTTTATGCGAAATTGTCTGGAAACAGACAGGGGACCAGTGAGACCTTTATGCGAAATTGACCCGAGACAAATGGAGGGATCTAGGAAAAGGCACGCTTGTTTCTCTAATTTATTTATTTTTCACATTTTTTCACATTTCTAAATTTTACGAATACTCATTTTTAAAATTTGGCCACATCAATCTCATTTGAATTTAACAAAAAAATATTATTTACTTTTTTGTTTTCTAAAAAGTAAAAATTTATTAGGGATATTTAATTACTCTATCTGTATCTCTTATTTTTTTACAGTTTTTTATATTACTCGACACGTACGTTAAAATATACATAAAATGTAATTTTAAATTATTTTTTAAATTTCTCTTTATAAATTATCTAAATATTATATTTTTTATTTAGAAGAGAACAAAAATTAAATTATTTATAAAATTATATTTTCAATTTTTTTTAAAATAGGTGTTAAACCCTTAAACTAGCCAGGACATGGGAAGTATAAAATATGGAAGTTGTGGTGCAACTCGTAAACCTGACTTTCACTCCTATTCGTGCTCTCGAGTTTCTTGAAATGACCGAAAGAAGTTCACTGCTCTCGAGTTTTTTAAATGACGAAAGCAAATGAAAGTGAGCGTAAATATAACATATTTTCACTCCAAAACTTTTACTCAAAAGTGGGATGATTCACTTGCTTAATTGCTTTCCCTCCTTAAAATTACTCGAGAGTAACGCCCAAGTACATTTTAAGTACCAGCAGTGCCACAATTGCTGCTTTTAACGAGAACATTCATCGACTCCGACTTAGCTCATAATGACTTGATCGTCCAACAATTATTCTTCTTCTCGATCTTTATTTTCTCAAACAGCTATCGATTCTGCTCCAGCCTTCTAAAAACGACATTGCTCGCAAGATTGGAAACGCAAATATATTTTCTCTGCTCCAGCCTTAGGTACCTTTTCTTTGTACACACAAACACACGCATCTCGTTGTTCTTTATCAATTATCACACCCCATGTGTATGATACTACACTTATCCCTAAGTAAATTGTGGTTATCAGAGAATACTAGTTATTTTATGATAAGGTATCTACTTGCAATACTTGTTTATTGGAGTAATATATTATCGGTTTTTCTAGTGTGTGCCATGGGCACACAATTACGCGAAATTTTACAAGTGGGGGAGATTTTGATTGACTTTTATATCTTAATAATGGTGGATCCCCTGTAAATACAACAACCACACCGATCAAAATCTCCCAAACATATCAAATTCCGCGCTTAGTATGTGCCCATGGGCCAGACAAACCTATATATTATAACGTGCCCCTTACCCGTGTCCGAAAAATAGGGAAGTTTCTTGTGTCCCCAGTTTAAGATTTTATGATTCAAAGTAATATAGGTATTATTTAGACTTGTCTAGTAAATTTAGTGGTTGGTTTCCAGCAAAACTAAATTTGAAGAAGATCATGTATATTTTTGGATAATGGTATCCTTACTGTGTTAGTTTCTGTTTCATAGTAGTACATAGATTGCAGAATATTGTAAATTAAAGTACACATTTTGCATTTTGAAAGTTAAGATACAGATTTTGCATGATCGCATTTTGTATTTAAAGCTTAAATTAGTTTTCTATA
This sequence comes from Daucus carota subsp. sativus, assembly GCF_001625215.2. Taxonomy (NCBI): domain Eukaryota; kingdom Viridiplantae; phylum Streptophyta; class Magnoliopsida; order Apiales; family Apiaceae; genus Daucus; species Daucus carota. The sequence goes on along the minus strand of NC_030388.2, from coordinate 31,601,130 downwards.
AAAATATATAAGAAGCCTAGTATTCAACCCTTGCAGGCCTAATGTGTGATGATCTCAGTTTACTTTTTCAAAGTCTCCCAATGAGTGTCTTGTTATCTTTGCTGGTGGCAATTATTAATTGTGGTGATGGACATTGATTTGTACAATAATACTAGACATTGATTGCGGCGGTGAATAATTAATGTACAATAAAACTGTGATAACTAATCTAGTAGTAGTTCTTATCATGTTACTAAAAAGTCTTCTCTTTGAAGCAGTCAGAAAGAAAGTGTAGATCTGGAATCTTTCAGTTATGCTCAAATTAAACTCTTTAGAGTCATTAATGTGTGATGATTAGTTATTTGCCTTGTGAGTTATTCAGTAATGTAGTAATGCTAACTGCATGTTTACACTTCGAATTAATTTTCAAAAGCACTTAGACTTAGTATTCTAATAACAGTCTCCGAAGCCTTGATCCCCCTTACTGGCCCAATATGTGATGTTGCTACAAGGTCTTCAGCTCTTAGTAATTACAAAGAGAGAGTTGATTTGATATTGTTAAGTCATGCTGAAATTGAAATCTTTAGAGTCATCAGCTCAGAAATATAGTTATGATGTATTTTTGAGTTTTAGCGGTGCAGATACTCGCAAAACGTTTACGGATCATCTGTATAATGCGTTGATAAATGAAGGACTAATCACTTTCAGAGATGATGAGGAGATTGAGAAGGGGGAGAGCATCAAATCTGAACTGGAAAATGGTATCCAGCAGTCAAGAAGCTGGATCGTTGTGTTCTCAAAGAACTATGCATTTTCGAGTTGGTGCCTTGACGAACTTGTGTTGATTCTTGAGTGCAGTAACAATTCGAAACGTCTTCTATTACCGATATTCTACCATGTCGATCCATCTGATGTTCGCAAACAATCTGGTTGTATATCTGAAGCAATAGATCACCATGAGGAGAAATTCAAGAGGGAGGTGGATGAGACAAAAAGGAAGAATATGATGGACAAAATAGAGCGATGGAGGACTGCTCTTACTCAGCTTGCCGATTTGGGAGGCATGCCTTTGCCAAACGTGGCTGATGGGTAATACATTTTATTCCTTTCAAATTTAACTTCTATTTTCTGTTTCTACTCTTTTCCTGACTGCCTTATGCAATTATGCCCTTTAATGTTAAGTCCACTTATGTCTAAGGAGTATTTGATTGAGACTTGATGTTCGAGGCAACCTGCCTTTGTGTTATTGCATCATAATGCATATGATAGTATCATCACTTTATGTTCATTGTATATCTGAGATGATTTTTTGAATATTGGTTCTAGAGGTAAGAAACACCCTCTACAGGATGTAATATTTAACTGGGGAAATGCATTTCTTTGTAGGCAGTGTTTCTGTTCACTTGGGTTGATTAACTGTAATGGAATAAATTTACGTGGTCCTTTTTTTTTTACCATGTTCATAAGACCAAATGCATACTCAAATTTGTCAGATCCCCTCTTTAAAATCCAAAAATTACATTTTCTTGAAGTATATATTTATTTCTTGAATTATACTTTGAGTCCCAAACCTCAACTTTATCATTTGAATATAGAATTGTTTCTTAACTGAAACTAAACTGTTTATAACTGAATTAAGAGTCCTGAAGTTGAATTATTGTTTTGGTTCAATTTCGGTATTGAGTCTGACAAATTGAGATAATAGGATTATGATTGTGGTATAGTCTAAATCGAACGACACTGACCTCTACTTCTATGCTCACAATACTTTTATGGAATAGTTTATAATGAAGGTATTTTGTGCAACACTGAGGTTATTAGTGTCAGAATTTTACTATGTTGATGTTCTTATAGATAAAAAAACTTGCTAATCCATGCGTGTTATGTGACATTGGTAATATTGGCCAATGGGTAATGCATTATTTGACTTCTGTTTTCAGTTTCTACTATTTTCCTTGTGCAGTTATATCCCTAAATGTTAGGCCACTTATCCATGTTTAAGCTCCATGCTCTTTTTACCCTCAACGGCTGAGGAAAAAATTGAAATTGAACTCGTGATAAGTTGAGACTCATCAAACCAGTTAAAGTGAACCAATTTAAAATATTTCTAAATGTAAATTATTTTGCTCTTCTGACATGTGACATTTCTAGTTTATATGGTGTATTCGATTTCAACTTAATGTTATGGGTGGCTTCTTAAATTAGTCTTAATCACTTCTTACTATGTGAGAATGACGTTTTTAATTCCAGCTAATCTTACTATGTTGATGTCATAGATCACTTGTTATTCCATGCGTGTGTAATGATATTGATTATATTAACATATGTTCATTACCAATTTAACCTATTAGTATAACTTCTTCTTTTTTATATGCTTTCTTTCAATTCCATAGGTATGAATCAAAAGTTATCCAGAAAATAGCTAACATACTGAAGGATAAAGTGACTTGTAACACCTTAAGTATGACAGGACATCTAGTTGGAATTGGTCCTTCAGTGCAGGACATCAGTTTATGGTTAAGAAATGGTTCTGAGACTGTGGAAGTGTTCGCACTTTATGGTGTTGGAGGAGTGGGAAAGACAACCATTGCCAAATACGTCTACAACATGAACTTCCAACTATTTGAAGGTGGCAGCTTTTTGGAAAACATAAGAGAATATTCTGAACGCTCTGATGGTTTAGTGTGTCTACAAAGACAACTCCTTTCTAGTATTTCCAAACGAAAGTCACCAACAATAAAAAATATTAATGATGGCCTGCTTAAGATAAAAAATGCCCTTCATCACAGAAAGCTTCTCATAGTCTTGGATGATGTGGATCAAGTTGAACAACTAGATGCAGTATTTGGGATGCGAGAGTGGTTTCACCAGGGAAGCAAAATTATCGTAACCACTCGGAATGTGCATTTGCTAAATGCTTTTGAACATTGTACGAGATATACTATAAAAACATTAAATTCTGATGATTCATTGGAGTTGTTCAGTTGGCATGCATTCCAAGACAATAGCCCCCCAGAATGTTACATAGAGCAGTCAGAGAGGATAATAAAGCAATGCCAAGGTCTTCCTTTAGCTCTTAAGGTTCTAGGGGCTTCTCTACGTGGCAAGAAGTTAGATGTTTGGAGGTGTGCGATAGAAAAACTGGAAATCATTCCTCACTGCAAAATCCAGAAGATTTTGAGAATAAGTTATGACTCTTTGCAAGATGACCATGATAGAGATTTGTTTCTGGAGATTGTGTGTTTCTTTAGTGGAGAGGCCAAGTCTTTCGTGGTTGGGATACTAGATGAATGTGATTATTACACATTAATTGGAATTGATAATCTTATTGATAGATGTTTATTGAAGACTGATAAATATGGAAATATTAAAATGCATCAATTAGTTCAGAGCATGGGTAGAGAAATAATACGCCAGCAATCACCTAGAGATCCAGGTCTAAGGAGTAGACTGTGGCACTACAGAGACTCCCTCAAAGTATTAAAAGATGAAACAGTAAGAAGGATACTTTTCCATAGATAACAGTTATTATTTTTTTTTGTCAGAGTTGAATCATAGTGCTACTGCTTATGTTCCTGTTCTACCAGGGCACCGGAGCAATTGAAGGTCTTGCACTAGAAATGAAAAAACTAATGCATATCAGGCAGAGTTGGGAACAAAAGCTTTTTCCATGATGCACAAGCTGAGACTACTTAAGCTGAATAATGTACGACTAAGTGGAGGTTACAAGGACTTCCCTAAAAGTTTGAAATGTATGTTGGCATGAATATGCTCTAAGGTCTTTACCGAGTGACTTCCCTCTGAGCAGCTTAGTTGCAATTGACATGCAAAGTAGTAAACTGCAAACCTTTAATCAAGGAAACATGGTAGGCCATGCTAACTTTTGCTTTCTTTTATCTAGAATAATTGAAGAAAAGGTTCTTCTTTACATTTTTAAGTTAACGCGTCTTCTTTTTAATCATTGTCTTGCAGCTTCTTGGATCACTAAAGTTTCTAAATCTGAGCCACTGCCATGACATCGTGAAAACCCCAAATTTTGCAAAACTTTATGCTCTTGAGCACTTGCTCCTTGAGGATTGTCCAAGTTTAGTCGAGATCGATGAATCTATTGGAATGGCTGGAGGACTTGTGTTGATAAATTTAAAGGACTGCAAACGTTTGAGGAAGCTTCCAGAAAATTTTTGCATGCTAAAGTTACTGGAAATACTAATCATATCTGGCTGTTCAAGTCTTTGCATGTTTCCTGCGGAGATGAGAAAGATAGAATCCTTGAAAGTTTTTCATGCTGATGGACTTGATTTCAGTAATTCCAGCTATACAAGTCATCAAAATGAATCATGGCGAAAATTCATCTGGAATTTGGTTGCAAAACCCAGAAATAGCCCCCAACTGACTTCTTTACCGTGCAACTCCATTACAAGCTTGAGTTTGGCAAACTGCAATCTAAATGATAATTCTTTTCCCAGAAATTTCAGATTTGAACACTCGCTCGAGTACTTAAACTTAAGTATGAACCCGATTCGCTTTCTACCAGATTGCTTTAGAGGTCTAAAAGCGGTCAAGAGGCTTTTATTGCGTAACTGCAACCAGCTTCAAATTCTGGAAGATTTACCAGAAACAGAAGAACTGTGGGCTTTTGAGTGTCCGTCATTGGAAAAAATTACTTTGAAGCCAGGCCTACTCATTAAAGGTTATGTTTTCCCACGTAAATGTAAGAAATTACTTGAGATGGAAAACTTATTTAAGGTCGTGCCAATTGATGAAATAGACCCAGAGTTGATCAACAATTGTGGTATTTATGATGTGGAATTTATGAAAACAATCCAGATAAGATTATACAATGGTTACACATCTGCTGAAAGAAGATGCCCAATCCAGGTGATCTCTGTCTCTAGCTTGTAATTTTCACAATTATGTTTTTGCTATATATATAATGAGTTTGGTTACTGTGAATTAACACCGCAGAAAGAATCGTAATCAGTAGCTTAAGTAATGACTGCTTTGGACACTTGATAAATTAGATTGACTAGTTAATATTTTTATTTCATTCCACAGGGAGTACACGAAAATCAGGATGGCCATTTATTCAGCATTTTTTACCCTGGGAGCAGTGTTCCAATATGGTTCAGCAGTCGAAGTTACATGCCTTCATTGTCCTTTATGATATCACATTCTGAACTCAGATACTTAAACACTTGCATTGTGTACAAATTGAACTTTCAGAAATTTCCATATTTCTACCTGATATTCCATAACAAGACCAAAGATCAAATGATTGTGTATCATCCAGCCTGTCATGGCATCCCTAAGGTGATGAATATATGACATGGCTGTGCCATTGGGAATTGGGTAGTCACGAGGCGGGACTTGGAGATGAGATCAATGTTTCAATATTTAACGCCTACCATGATAATGCGTTTGAGGTGAAAGAGATTGGCATTCATCTTGTGTACGAAGAAGAAGAAGAAGAAGAAGAAGAAGAAGCAGGTGTTCATTTAGCCAAACGACAAAAGATGGAACATGCAAGTGAGAAATCATCTCAGTGTGTCGTTCCGATGGGAGAGCAGCCATGGGCTCATCATGGAACGACACGGCTACACTTCGTTGGCTGTGAAGTAATCCGCGCAGATAGGTGGCTGAAGAGATATTTTGGAAAATATGCGGAGAGTGGTGAGCCCTCGAGTTCTGATAGTGAACTCGACTAATTCTGCAGGCTGCAGATGTCATTGTTAACAGAGGCTGAAGAAGAGGAGACACATGTTTTTTTGGTCCATAAATATATCCTAAACCTTCTTGTGGTAGGGTTTAGACAGAACACTGGATGTGTTCATATCAAATATAAAAAATTACATTTCAAAACTTATCAAATATAATAAAATATTACTCCTTCTGTCCCAATTCTTTTGTCTTGTTTGACTTTTTGTGGCAGATTGACTCAACTTTGACCGGTAATAGGTAATTATTTTAACATGATTTCTAAATATTGAAAAAGATATCTTAAAATAGATTAAATGTAGATCCTAATGATATATTTTTTGTAATTTTTTCAATTATTTAATATATGTAAATTTCAGTCAAAATTGAGTCAATCTGCCACAAAAAGTCAAACAAGACAAAAGAATTGGGACGGAGGGAGTATAATATAAAAATCAGCTAATCCCACTATTTTTAACTTATCAAAACGCTTCATACAATGTAAGTTTGATCATTACATACACGAATGTCAGGTATACTATGGTGCTATCTGCTTAACATCCCCATTTTCTCAAACTTAAACAGGAGATTCAGAGACCACTTTCCTGCTATGCTACAGCTTCCAGGTACTTTCTCTACATACATACAAAATACTTGTTCTTTAATTCATACATCAAATTACAATTACATGCAAATCTCTAAGTTGATTTTCTCATGAAAATCTACAAAGCCTAGTGTAATAATCTCAGTTATTGTAATAAATTTAATTACCCACAATCCCGCTAACTGGACTCATTAATCATGAACAGAACACGTCCTAAATTGATTTTCTCATGAAACCTATAAAGTCTAGTGCACTTTAACCCACCGGCCACTGTGAGATGAGTCCACATTACTGTTTTATGTTTCGAAGTCTTTGCTCGGAGACTTTTTTTAATTTCAAATAGCATTATCCTTGCTGGTGGCAATTCCGTAGAATTTCAGATATTTTTTTGGGTACCTAATATTTTTTCGAGTTCGGGTTGGTTCGGTTTGTTCAATTTAGACAACTACTCATGAACACCATCTCAAGGTACTGTTTCATGTTTCAAAGTCTTGGTTGGGTCATTTAAAGTAGCATGATAATTCTGTCTCCCATTATCCTGGCTAGTGGCGATTCTTTATTGTGGTAGTGGAGAGTAATTTGCAGAATGTAACTTGATGACAATAACAAATCCAATAAAAAGAATTCCAAAGAGAGAGTTTATCAGATATTGTTCAGAGTTATGCTGAAACTGAAATCTTCAGAGGCATCAGCTGAAAACTATCGTTATGATGTGTTTTTGAGTTTCAGTGGTGAAGATACTCGCAAAACGTTTACGGATCACCTTTATAAAGAACTAAAAGATGAAGGACTCATCACTTTTAGAGATGATGAGGAGATTGAGAGGGGGGAGAGCATCAAATTTGAACTGGAAAATGGAATCCAGCAGTCAAGAAGCTGGATCGTTGTGTTCTCAAAGAAGTATGCGTTTTCGAGTTGGTGCCTTGACGAACTTGTCATGATTCTTGAATGTAGAAACTCGAAACGTCTTCTATTACCTATTTTTTACCATGTTGATCCGTCCGATGTTCGCAAACAATCTGGTTGTATAGCTGAAGCAATAGATCACCATGAAGAGAAATTCAAGAGGGAGGTGGATGAGACAAAAAGGAAGAATATGATGGACAAAATTAAGCGATGGAGGACTGCTCTTACTCAGCTTGCCAATTTGGCAGGCATGCCTTTGCAAAACGTAGCCAATGGGTAATACATTTCTCCTCTTTCAAAATTGACTGCTGGTATGCCCCTTTATGTATAGACCATTAATGCTTAAGCTCCATGTTCTTTTTACCTCACTTTTAAGACAGGCTGAGAAAAAAATTGTAATGAACCAAAAATTGTCCATGGTCATAGATCACTTGTTAATCATGTCTGTTTAGTGACATTTAATATTAACACATGTTCATTGCCAAAACTATCTATGTAACCTATCTTTTACTTTCTTCCAATTCTGTAGGTATGAATCAAAACTTATCAAGAAAATCGTTAACGTAGTCCAGGATAAAGTGAAACATAAGACCTTAAATGTTACACGACATCCTGTTGGAATTGGTCCTTCAGTGCATGACATCAATTTTTGGTTAAGAAATGGTTCCACCGATGTGGAAGTGTTTGCACTCTATGGCATTGGAGGAGTGGGAAAGACAACCATTGCCAAATGCGTCTACAACATGAACCTCGGACTATTTGAAGGCCACAGTTTTCTGGAAAACATAAGAGAATATTCTGAACGTTCTGATGGTTTAGTGTGTCTACAAAGACAACTTCTTTCAGATATTTCCAAGGGAAAGACTCTGAAGATAAAGAATCTTAATGATGGCATTCTTAAGATAAAAAGATCCCTTCATAATAGAAAAGTTATGATAGTCTTGGATGATGTAGATCACGTTGAACAACTAAATGCAATATCTGGGATGCGGGAGTGGTTTTATGAGGGGAGCAAAATTATCATAACCACTCGGAATGTGCATTTGCTGAATGCTTATGAACATTGTACGAGATATTCTGTAAAAACATTGAATTCCGATGATTCATTGGAGTTGTTCAGTTGGCATGCATTCCAAGATAGTCGCCCCCTGGAATGTTACATAGAGCACTCAGAGAGGATAATAAAGCAATGCCAAGGTCTTCCTTTAGCTCTTCAGGTTCTAGGTGCTTTTCTACGTGGCAAGAAGGTAGATGTTTGGAAGAGTGCGATCGAAAAACTGGAATTCATTCCTCACTGTGATATCCAGAAGATTTTGCGAATTAGTTATGATTCTTTGCAAGATGACCATGACAGAGATTTATTTCTGGATATTGCATGTTTTTTTACTGGAGAGCCCAAGTGTTTTGTGGTTCGAATACTAGATGGATGTGATTATTACACATTAATTGGAATTGAAAATCTTATTGATAGATGTTTGCTGAAGACTGATGAATATAAAAATCTTATAATGCATCAATCAATTCAGAGCATGGGTAGAGAAATTATACGTCAGCAATCACCAAAAGATCCAGGGAAAAGGAGTAGACTGTAGCATTGTAAAAACTCCCTTAAAGTTTTAAAAGATGAAGCAGTAAGAAGGATACTTTTTACTAATATAACAATTATACATTATTTTTTTGCTTATGTTCATGTTCTACCAGGGCACCGGAGCAATTGAAGGCCTGGCACTGGAAATGAATGCACCTAATGCATATCCGGCAACTCCATTACGAGCTTGAGTTTGGTAAACTGCAATCTAAATGATGATTCTTTTCCTAGAGATTTCAGTTTTAAACACCCGCTCGAGTACTTAGACTTAAGTATGAACCCAATTCGCTTTCTACCAGACTGCTTTAGAGTTCTGAAAGCTGTCAAGAGTCTTGTATTAAGTAACTGCAACCAGCTTCAAATTCTGGAAGATTTACCAGAAACAGAAGAACTGTGGGCTGTTGAGTGCCGATTATTGGAAAAAATAACTTTGAAGCCAGGCCTACTCATTAAAGGTTATGACTTCCCATATAAATGTGAAAAATTACTTGAGATGGAAAGCTTGTTTAAGGTCGTACCAATAGATGAAATAGACCCAGACTTGATCAACAATTGTGGTATTTATGACGTGGAATCCATGAAAACAATCCAGATAAGATTATACAATTCTTACACATTTACTGAAAGAAGATGCCCAGTCCAGGTGATCTCTCTCTCTAGCTTGTAATTTTCACAATTACGTATATGGTATATATATATTGAGTTTGGTTACTGTAAATTAACAGCGCAGAAAGAATAGTAATCTGTAGCATAAGTAATGACTTTTTTTGACACTTGATACGCCTTAATTTTTTTAGATTTTTTGTTGCTGCTAAATTAGATTGACTAGTTGATGTTTTGATTCCATGCTACAGGGAGTACACGAAAATCGGCATGGCCATTTATTCAGCATTTTTTACCCTGGGAGCAGTGTTCCAATATGGTTCAGCAGTCGAAGTTACATGCCTTCATTGTCCTTTATCATATCACATTCTAAACTTAGATACTTAAACACTTGCATTGTGTACAAATTGAACGGGGAACAATATTGTTATTTCTACCTGATATCCCATAACAAGACCAAAGATCAAATGATTGTGCATCGCCCAGGCTGTTATGGCATCCCTGAAGGGGATGAATGTATGACATGGCTGTGCCACTGGAAATTCAGTAGTCATGAGGCAGGACCTGGAGATGAGATCAATGTTTCAATGTATAGCTACTACAGTGATAACACGTTTAAGGTGAAAGAGATTGGCATCCATCTTGTGTACGAAGAACAAGAACAGGCAGGTGTTCCTTTAGCCAAACGACAAAAGATGGAACATACAAGTGATAAATCATCTCAGTGTGTCGTTCCGATGGGAATGCGGCCATTGGCTCATCATGGAACGACACGGCTATACTTCGTTGGCTGTGGAGTAACCACCACAAATAGTTGGGTGGAGAGATATTTTGGAAAATATGTGGAGACTGGTGAGCCCTCAAGTTCTGATATTGAACTCGACTAATCCTGCAGGCTGCAGATGTCATTGTTAGTAACCATGTTTCTTGATATCATTGGAGCTTTTGTTCTTGAATCAGAAGGTACCTACAAATTTGACATGTTATATCTATGTTTCTTGTTTCTTTATATCAAATTTTATAAATATATGTAATCTGAGTTTGATGGTAACTAAAATTTCAAGTAATTAAGAAACTATATAGTTTTGGGTTGATTACAGTAATTATCATTTTCAATTTTTGTTGTCTCTTTTTAAACTTTTGTAATGGCCAGTCAAAGAAATATCAAATACTAGTAGCACATGATGCACTTTCTTGCTACCGAGAGAAAAAAGTACTCGCTAGGTTACAATGCTAAGCCTAGGGATTGTGGTGTTGGAGTTTAATTTTATTTATTAGTTTCGGTTTCATTTTGTTTTTATTGTAGATTGATATGTATATAAGTTGATACACTGGGAAATGGTAACTTGCTGGATATAATTTGACACAGCGGTTATGGGGCCAACAGTACTGCTGTTGCCATTTGAGTTCAGAGAAATAGGTTAGGCACGGGTGGATCTAGGTATGTTTTCAAATTTTATGGGGTCACTTCTGTAACTTTGTAAGATTTAGAATGATGCAAAAATGTAAAACAGAATTTTAGGGAGGACACGTGTCCCCGTGCCTCTTACTAGATCCGCATCGGGCTTCATCTACATTGCTTCATCTACATTGATTGTAATGGCTGCTATTGCCTTGTATGCTTAGTATCTTATGTCAGTTGTTCATTTGTGCAATTGTGCTTGATTACTGGGAAATTTCTGGCCAATGCAGAATCCAATTTCGTCAACTTGCTGCTGATGTCTTGGGTTACACTTTGATCTCATGTCCGATGTTGCTTATTCTGGGATTTAATGCAGATATTGCTGTAATTACACAAGTAACAAGAACTTTGATGATCAAAGTACAGTGCTTGTATTATTAGTATCTTTACTATTTTATAATAACTCCTGATTCAAAATCCGGAAAATTTGTTTTTGAAGCCATCTAGCATGCAAAATTTATTTCATTTTACTCGACGCTTTAGAGATGTTGTGAGAATTTGTAAGCGAAGTGCTATTCAAATTTAATGATGCCGTTAGAAAAAGTGGATGTTACCTGAATAATTTGCATGGTTTGAAATATAATATTAAAAAATATTGTTTTTGAAGATGTTTGATACTCCCTCAGTCCCATTTAATTGTATACGTTTCTTTTCAACTGCTCGACACACATTTCAATGCTCTTATAAAATATAGTTCCGTAACTTATTTTTGAGATTTTCTTTTTCTGAATAAAAATATAACATCCAAACTTTAATCCAGAAAAAGAAAATTTCAAAAATAAATTACACAACTACACTTTACAGGAGCATTAAAGTCCGTGCCGCGTCCCCGTCCCCCAATGTATACTAGGGGGACGGAGGGAGTAGCAAATTTGTAAAAGATTTTTGCAAAAACAGGAAAATTTTCACAGAGACCTGTTTTATCTAACGTTGGCTTGTAAGTCAAAAATATTACTTGTAGAAAGTATTATTGTTATTTTTATAAAAAATAGCTATTTTTTAAAAAGGCTATTGTTAATTCTTGTACAATATGAAAGACTAAAGACGTTTAGATTGCAGATAAGAATATATATTAAATTTTGAATTTTGAATTTTAAATGAAATGATTTGATGTTTCATTTTAAATTTTTCGTTTTATATTAGTATTTTAATATATTGGATTTCAAATGAACTTCAAATTTAACATTTTTTTTAATCAAAACATATCATTAGATTAAATGATGTATGTGAAATCCTAAACTACATTTTAGATGTGTATAAATTTGAGATCATTAAATATGAATAAGAATCCGTTTGGTCGAGTTCATGACTTAACGTGATTAATCTGATAAAATGAGAGTTTAAAATATCTGTTTGGATAATATTGACGTATTAAGGGTTTATGAGTTATTAAAAATTAAAAATATAATAATAAATATGAAAGTGTTTAATGAATAATTTATGATTTATGGGTAACTTTTATTTAAAATAGAGTTCGAAAAAATTTAGTCACTTAAAAAAATAACTCGAACTAACTTATGATTTTAAGTCGGCTTCTGATATTAAGCCGACAAAAATTTATATGAAAATCTTAAATCATGTCTCGAGTTATAAAAAAATTTATATAAAAATATATGGTACTGACAAGTAAAAATCAAAAATCATGATTTTTTGTCGATCGATTCTTAGGGGGCATGAATTTCTCTTGCTTCTCAAGTAAAAAAAAACATTTCAAGGACTGCATCTGCATCGCCATTGGTCCATTGATTCTCTCCGTCATATATAAATTCCTAATTAACAGACAGCTTAACTAACTTGTTCACTTTGCTCCCTCACTGTATTATCCACTTTCTCAAAACCCTAATTAAACCCTCCGATGAGCAATCTCTCCGCCGCCGCCGCTGCCGGCGATGACCGGAAACCGATCAAGCTCCCGATTTCCGGCAAGCGCAACGTTCTCATTACTAGCGCCCTGCCGTACGTCAATAACGTCCCTCATCTCGGCAATATCATCGGATGTAATTCCCTATCCTCATTTCTCGATAAATTAATAATCTCGATAAAGTAATAAAACCGTTAAGGTGTATCTATTGTTGTTTTGATAATCTCGATAATTTAATAAAGTTGATAGGGTTTATATATTGCTGTTTTTTATGTTCAATAAGTTAATAATCTCGATAAATTAATAAAACTGTTCAGTCTCGTGGTTATTGATTTGTTGAGATTTAATGTAGCTAAGAATTTCTGTGTGTTAGTCTATATGTATGCTGTTGTTATTATGTGTGTAGTTGTGATTGTAATTGTGTAGGTGTGTTGAGTGCGGATGTGTTTGCTCGGTACTGTCGTCTACGAGGATACAATGCGATATACGTGTGTGGAACGGATGAGTACGGGACAGCTACTGAGACGAAGGCGCTGGAGGAGAACTGCACGCCTAAAGAGATTTGTGACAAGTAATTTGCTTATATTAGATATGAAATGAAGTGCATTGTTTGATTTGTTGTGTTTTTTGTTTTCATTTTGTTTCAAGTGCTATTGATCTTAATTGTGAATTTTATAGTTGTTATTGGAGATTTGTATTGAAAGTGTAGTTAGATTGGAATTAAACAATAGTTGTGAAATTTTATGATGTTTCAGGTAACTTTTTGCAGCATTTATTAGTTTGGTAGTGATTATTGATAGTTAACATTGTTCTAACATAATAAAACATCACTAGATTTACAAGTATGAATTGTGTTAAAGTAATGGATTTTGTCGAAAGTTAATAGAAAGATTTCTGTAAGCTTGTTGTTTTTAAACTAGATATTTCATGTCCAATGTGTACATCGATGATAGTAGGGACATCTAAGCTTGTACAAGTACAGGTCTCAGATGAGGCTGTGCAACTTGGTTGTTAAATGGCTGCGGTTTTCTGTTTAGACAGATGGTCACAGTTTATGTTTAAGCTCTACTTCAGCTATGTATGCTTAATTTAAGCTCTACTTCAGCTCTGTATGCTTAATTGAGATGCTTTTGTTCTCAAGAGTTCAATTTTTAGATATATAAAGTTGGATTGTTCTGTTTACTTTGTAGATACCACGCTATTCACAAAAAGGTGTACGAATGGTTTGACATAAAGTTTGATGAATTTGGACGCACTTCAACCCCACAGCAGACTGAGGTCTGCCAAGCCATATTTACAAAACTGATGGAAAACAATTGGCTTTCAGAAAACACAATGCAGCAGGTTTGAATTTCTTGAAAATTTTACTCTATTGGTGTATGGGTTACCATAGGCCCCAGTTCACCTTATATTCTGTGTTTGGCTGTTTGCTATATTATACTGCGTAGTGGTTTAATTTGACAAATATATCTCTATGCAGCTTTACTGTGATACATGCAAAAGGTTTTTGGCTGACCGACTTGTAGAGGGTTCCTGCCCGACGCAAGGCTGCAACTATGATTCTGCGCGAGGAGATCAATGTGAAAAGTGTGGCAAACTTTTAAACCCTACAGAACTAATAGACCCAAAATGCAAGGTTAATATATGCTAATATTTTTTAAAATGATGAAATCATTATGCGATTCAAGTGTGCAAGTGTGATACGACATTTAGTTGTCTGTCTTCCTAAGTTGTGACTTAATGAGACTGTGCAAGCTGTTGAGTCCAAATTGACAGAGTGATTCTTGATCTTAACCTGTTCCACTTTCACGAAAATCCTGTATAGTAATATCCTAGCATTTAAAGTATATCTACTGTTGGAGGTTAATTTGTCCGCTGTTTCTATATGTACTGTTGGAGGTTTTTTAAAGAGTGGTGTCACTAAGGAAACCCAAACTCTTGCATATTAATTGACAAAAGTCTGCTTGATTAATCACTGCTGTCATGTTCTGTAACCAAGAAGCGCGCCTTTTTTCCCCTAGTGAAGCAACAATATATACAGACAACTAGCTGAACATCAGATCATGTTTCTATTAATTGTATGCGCTCTTAGTGACTAAATGGTACTTTTTGAGCAGGTCTGTCAAAACACACCACGCATCCGTGACACAGATCACTTGTTTCTCGAACTCCCCTTACTAAAGGATAAATTAGTAGAGTACATTAACAATATGTCGGTGGCTGGAGGGTGGACTCAAAATGCTATTCAAGCAACAAATGCATGGCTAAAGGAAGGTCTAAGACAACGGTGTATAACCAGAGATTTGAAGTGGGGGGTTCCTGTTCCACATGAGAAATACAAGGACAAGGTTGGATATGATATTTGCTTGTAATGATTATTACCTAAAGGTTCTATTTCGACTTCAGATGATTTTCTTGTAACTTTTCAAATATCAAAGCATAACAAAGAATCCCTTAAAATTCTTATACTTTGTTTTATAATATATGTGTATTGTGTACTATTGATATATGATGATGGTCAGGTATTCTATGTTTGGTTTGACGCTCCAATTGGATATGTTTCTATTACTTCCTGTTACACGGCAGAGTGGGAAAAGTGGTGGAAGAACCCTGAGAATGTAGAATTGTATCAATTTATGGGCAAGGATAATGTACCTTTTCATACTGTAAGTATTATTTTCTTGTTTGATTCCTCTTAAATTGGAGCATGTACACTTATATACTATAACAAGAATAACAATATTTCTAGAGTTTGGATCTTTGATTCTTGCCAGTGAAGTAAGTTTAATTGCTCTATTACAACTTTGTTGTCCACTAGCGGTTTCATTTAAATTCATGCAACCACCAGTCTTAATTCGATTGTCAAGAGTTTGCTTATTATGACCTTAGCTTACTAGCTTACTAGCTGTCGTATGTGAGAACTTGGTGTATCCCTTGACTACCTAATATTTTTTAAAATGATAAAATCATTATGCGATTCAAGTGTGCAAGCGTGATAGGACATTTAGTTGTCTGTCTTCCTATGTTTTGACTTAATGAGACTTTGCAAGCTGTTGAGTCCAAATTGACAGAGTGATTCTTGATCTTAACCTGTTCCACCTTCATGAAAATCCTGTATGGTAATTTTCTAGCATTTAAAGTATCAGTTATAGTGTTACATTAAAAAAAAGGTTATAGTGTATGTCAATAATTGCATGGAAGTTGTAAGTAATTTACTGATGTGGAGGAGTTAAACGAAAATGGATGTATGTGTTTTACCTAATAGATATTTTATGTTAGTGATATGTAACATGGTATGATTGATATGTTAGCCAGATGTTTACACTGCAGATGGATCCAGACAATGTCACAAGTCTGATGGTGATGCATGTTTAACGCCATATTAATGATGTCCTTTAGGCAGTAGAACTTTAATATAATGATGATGAACAGTAGTATAGGTTACCATGATTTGTTATACATGTTGCAGTTATATATGCGTTCTTTCTTCTTCTTATGATGTTGGGTCTTTTCAGCTTGCTATGTGTTTGCTCTTTCTAGGGCTGATTCATGGGCCATTGTAGATTTCTTAACCTCACTAATGGCCTTATAACTTCTAGAATTTCTCATAATACATAATATGCTACTTGTTGGCGTTGCTCTCTTTAGGTTATGTTTCCATCCACACTTCTTGGAACTGGTGAAAATTGGACCCTGATGAAAACTATCAGCGTTACTGAATACTTGAACTATGAAGCAGGTTAGTAAATACTCGGAGTATGCTGTCTACCTATACTTGATAGGACAAAGTTGATATATAATGCTGTTAGTATACAAGTAGAATTTCTGATGCAATTGTTTTGACACTCATATAAGCTTGATGTTGGCATTTGCAGGGAAGTTCTCAAAGAGTAAGGGTATAGGAGTTTTTGGAAATGATGCAAAAGACACTAACATTCCTGTAGAAGTGTGGAGATATTATTTGCTAACTAATAGACCAGAGGTGGGTTTGGCTAAAGTAGCTTATTATTGTTTTTAATGAAAGGTTATATACCGGAAAAAAGACATGATTGTTTTTTATTTTTACTGGTGTATTGATATTAGGTATCAGACACGTTGTTTACATGGGCGGACTTGCAAGCAAAGTTAAATGGTGAATTGTTAAATAATCTTGGAAATTTCGTCAATCGTGTGTTGAGCTTCATCGCCAAAGATCAAGGTTAGCTATCTACGTTATTGGTATTGGACTATAACAGCAGGCTAGGCATTGTATCCTTTTCTACATTGGAAAATTTAGTACTAGTTTACAGGAACTGAATACAAAAAAATGCCAAGTCTTGTAAATTTACTTCCATGGGTCTATCACATCCACAAACAATGCTGGGTTGTTCATTCATGTAATATGATATATGTTAGTCCTGGCGAGCTCCATTTTATGGATGCATACAGGAAAATAGACTATTGAAATGGTAATTTGGTAAAAAATAAATACTATTTGAATAGATTGTCATAAAATTTTTAGCATTGTTTCTTTGAATTGTATGTTGGAAAAAGATGGTAATAATTTCATGACCGTTTCTGTTTTGCAAATACAATATCTAGATAATCATCTTGTAAACATACTGATTTTTCCTAGCTAATGTTCTTTTTATCATCATTGAATTTTTCTAGTAACATTGTATTATTACTGAATCCTGAATAATTTGTATCGACAGCTTCAGGATATGGCTCCATCATCCCTGATGCACCAGGTGCTGAATCACACCTCCTTACAAAAAATTTGGGTGATAAAGTTGGTAGCTGTGTGGAGCAATATATAGAAGCTATGGAGAAGGTTGTACTATGTCTTATGTTTGTTACTGCTGCTTCACCTTGTAGATCGCTCTTTGCATGGGACTAAATTTATATGTCTATTCTATCTCAGGTCAAGCTAAAGCAGGGACTGAAGCTTGCAATGAGCATTTCTGGTGAGGGAAATGCATATCTGCAAGTAAGTACTGGAAACTTTATCTAGAGGGCAGTGTATTTGCTATTTTAATCATAATTAAACAATTGCATAGCATATAATTTTCTCCTTTAGTGGGACTTGTAATACTTGGCATGAAATTAGCCATACGGCTGCCCTTGGTAGATGCTGAAGATTGTGCTCTATGTAAATTCTAAATAGGAAAGCCAATTCTGGAAGCTTTACAAAGAAGACAAGGCTTCCTGTTCTATAGTTTTAAGGACTGCAGCAGGACTGGTCTATCTGCTTGCTTGCCTGCTAGAACCATTTATGCCATCCTTCTCTGCTGAGGTATATTAGGTGATATCATTTTCTTATGTATAGTTTTTAGAAGTATTACGGTGTGTCCATTAGGTAACAGTACTTCTGTCTTACTGCCAGGTACTTAAACAGCTGAACATGCCTCTTGAAACACAAGTTACACTTACAGACGAAAAAGGAGATATTGAGAGGTCTAAAAGACCATGGGAGTTGTTACCTGCTGGTCACAAGATTGGAACTCCTGCTCCATTATTTAAGGAGCTGGTATGTAATTTTCTGTTCTTTTTTGTCGTTTATTGTTATTATTATGTAATTTTTTCCTGAGATTCTCATACTTGGGATTTGGGAATCTGGAAATACATCTGACTAATGTTTTTGATATTTGGTGTATTTTTATATCTGCAGTCGGACAAGGATGTGGAGTCTTTCAGGCAAAAGTTTGCTGGAAGCCAAGCTGATAGAATTGTGAAAGCAGAAGCTGAAGCAAAACAAATTACTGAACAGCTGAAAAAGGCGAAAGTATCAGGTTACAGTTTTAAAAATAAAATTGACTTGATGATTCTCTTAATATAGATCCTCTGTTTTACTTTTTTTTATTTGCAAACCTTTTATTGTAATTGCTCTAATCCTTATACAGTCTTCTTCAGAGCATTATGCTTCATTTGGTATATTTATTCTTTCACTGCAATATTCTTGGTTATTATAGCTAAATGTCTGTTAGTGTTGCACCAACACACACCCACATAAATATACACTATGATAACTCTTTTCTACAATTTTCACAGATGGAAATGTAAAAAAAGAACGAACCAAAAAATCTGCTTCCGAAAATAAACCCAAGGCAGCTGAACAAGAAATCTCCATAAGTAGGCTTGATATCCGTGTTGGTCTCATCACAAAGGTTCAGAAGCATCCTGATGCCGATTCCTTATATGTTGAAGAAATTGATGTGGGCGAGGGTCAACCTCGAACAGTTGTGAGCGGACTTGTTAAATTTATTCCTCTTGAAGAAATGCAGGTTTATTCTCCAACCTTCTCTTATCCGTGCACATTGATATTTGTACATCCACACCCGGACATGCTTGTATATTATATATATCACTCAATTCATTATCTAATTTATGATATTTGTCGTTTGAATCTTATTTGAGATGACTGTTTTTTGCCAGAACCGTAAGGTATGTGTTCTTTGCAATTTGAAGCCTGCAACCATGAGGGGTATCAAGTCACATGCTATGGTTCTTGCTGTTTCAAATGCTGATCACTCTAAGGTAATTTCTGTTCTGTTTATGTATTCAGTTCATTATATACTCCTATTTATATTCACACAAAGTGTCCTTTTATGCATTATGAATATAGCCTATAGGATGTTGCTCCTGTGAAATTTGATTTCATATTTTTACATCACTTCTTTGCTGGAAAGTCTGTCATTGCCATTGAATCTGGAAAAAGTAGATCCCTAAATCGAAATTCGAGAATCATTTTGTAGAATGGACTTCAAATTTCTATCAAATTTTGTTTCTTCGTTATTTGTGTAAACAATTTACTACAATTTAATTTGATGTTTCACTCCATTACTGCTGTATAGCTTACGAGGGGCTTACTATCATTGGATAAATGTATTTGGAATAATTGTTATTTTATACTATTGGGCATCAGTCCTGGAGCCTGAGGGGATCCATGTATTACTTGACTTTATAACGATATTATGATTCTGGTGTTCAGGTTGAATTGGTTGATCCACCACAATCTGCACCTGTTGGAGAAAGATTGACCTTTTCTGGCTTTGAAGGCGACCCTGATGACGTTCTTAACCCTAAGAAAAAGGTCTGGGAAACCATTCAGCCTGACTTGCACACTAACAAGGAACTGATAGCCTGCTACAAAGATTTGCCTTTCACTACATCAGTCGGAGTTTGCAAGGTCTCGTCAATATCTGATGGATCAATACGATAGATATGTCTACAGAAAAGCTGGAGCATCTTGGCCCGAATGTTTTAGCAAAGTTAAGATTTTCTGATCGGGGTTGCCCTATACTATATTGTTACCAGCAACATTTTTCAGATGATTTTGTCATCTGTAAATTGTCTAATGCTTTATAAGAATTGTGCACATTTGAATTTTGTATGTTATCTTTTGTGCTTGTGAAATTTTTAATAGAGCTAATATGAGTTACCAGACTTCAGAAATCATTATATCAGCTGGTTATATTTTTTGACTTCTTGTTATTGACATTTAGCTCACTGGTACCCGGTTTATTCGCTGAACTTAGTCAGATGCCACTGCTTTATAACTTTGCAAGTCTGTTGCTTGATCTCACTTGATTCATCAACACGATAAGATCATAAGAAAAATGACTCAAAATATCACTTGTTAACGGTGAAATTCAACATTTTAATTCTTATTCAGAGGATGTTACATCAATACATATTGTGTTAAGGTCTAAAATTCATTATAAAATATAATATCATTTGACGTTTTAGAATTAAACACCACATGAAATAATGTGCAGGGGTTCAAAACAATACACGTTTTGGAAAAACTTAATTTGACATGATCTTGAATTATAAAGTAAAAAAGTATGAACACGATCTAGTATTTAAAATTATAAAATAATATCTTAGACATTTTCTTGATAATAATATTTACGGGGGTGTATTCGATTGGGATTTTAATGGATTGTTTATAGTCCATGGATTTTCATGGATTGTATGTGATTTTGATTTTGTGCGGATTCTTAAAAAAATGTCGCAGAGTTAATAGGATTATAGCACAATATTTCAAAATCCCATTGATTTTGGTGGGATTTCAAAAAGCTTAAAATACACTGAAGAATGTCACAAAATCCATCATTTTATGAAATCCAAAAAAATCCATCAGCATTTGAATACCATCAGATTTTGATGGATTTTAAACAATCTCAATTGAATATCATTGAATTTTAAAGCATAATTTAAAATCCCAATTAAATATAACCAGATTTTGTAGTATAACTTAAAACAATCATAATCGAATACTCTCAGATTTCATGAATGCGAAGAAATATTTTAAAATCTCAATCCAATCCAAAGTAATACTGCTGGAAGAAGTGATAGACCGGGTAAACTGTAAAGACAGAAAATAGGTTTTATAATGGTCATCTCGATAGATTAATAAATCTCAGGTTTTTCCACTCAGTTAACTCGTGAGTAGCCGTGACAGTATCCTGTGTATCTAAATCTGTCACTCTGTCGTGCTGCTAAAACCCTAAAACTCCACCCCAAAAAACAATTAAACATGAAGAAGACCAAATCACCACAAAATCAACAAGCCGAGCTTCTCAAAACCCTCGGCGACTTCACCAGCAAGCAAAACTGGGACGATTTCTTCACCATCCGCGGCACCGACGACTCGTTCGAGTGGTACGCCGAGTGGCCTCAACTCAGTCCCGCCCTCCTCTCTCACCTCTCCGACTTCCTCTCCCTCTCTCCGCCCCCGCAGATCCTCGTCCCCGGTTGCGGCAACTCGAAACTCTCCGAGCACTTGTATGATTCCGGTTTTAGAGATGTTACGAATGTGGATTTCTCGAAAGTCGTGATTTCGGATATGTTGAGGAGGAATGTGAGGGAGAGGCCGGGGATGCGGTGGCGCGTTATGGATATGACTCATTTGCAGGTCTAATTGTCGCTTTATCGTGGTTATTTGAATTTGATTGATCAAATTTTATCTGTTGATTATGATATACTTGTTGGGGAAATGTGAATATTGGCTATGACTGATTTGCAGGTCGTATTATCATATTTATGTTTACTCGATATGTATGTACTCTCTCTAAATAAATGATGTTTGACTTTTTGGCACACATTTTTTTTTTTTTGACAATTTAGGCTTATATGCCTTACAAATGAGTATCTGTTCTAATACTTCTCAGTGGTGAGCTATCCGGTCGTGCTCTTTTGGCACACATTTTTAAGTGCATTGACCTCATGGTTAGAATTGTTATTTTTCAATTTTTTTGTGAATTAAAGTATACGTTTAATATTTTTATTCAGGAAAAGAAAATTTTAAAAATAATTATTGTAGATATGCTGTCAATGCTCTTAGAATTGGGTGCCAAAAAGTCAAGCGGCGTCTGTTTGAAAACATAGGGAGGAGTATTTTAAGACACGAATGTAGAGTTAATTGAGATGTACTTGATTGGAGAATCTGGATATTGACAGCTAGTGTTGATTTTGAGTTTTATGGTGAGACTATTTTGCACAGTTGATTGAGCATTTGAGCTATATTTATGTGAGATGTGTGAGTGTGACTGTTGACTAATGGTAGTGTTGATTATGAATGTGACGCATTCGGACTAAGATATAAAGTTGATATAGCTATACGCCTATACTTATCATAGAAATGCAAGTCTGTTTTGTTTATAGTGTCTGGTTTTTAGTTCGCATGAGAGCAAGCAGACTTTAGGAAGCTATATGTTTAGTGATGTATTATGTACTATATGTTACTAACATGGACTACCTTTAACAAAAGTTAAAGTGCAGAGCCTAGAGGTACTAGGTACTAGGTGGTATGAATTTTTCGGTTTACATTTGATATTGTAGAGTTAATTTGCCTACTCTATAGGTGCAAGTAGAATGAGAAGTAGAGTTTTGTTATTGTTTTGCGGAAATTATATATTGTAGTCACTTGTATTAATTTATACTTTGTAGATCATAGAAGTGTTGATTTCAAATGTTTAGATAATTAGGGAACCCGCTGGTTGGCTTTTGTAGTGTGCAGTTTATATTAAAGCCCGAAGCTATGTAAAACTCAGTGGTTACTATTAGTAAAAATTGTTTCAAATTACAGTATTATACTTCTAGAATTGCTACAGCGGTATGTTCTGACATTCTTATTGAAGTAAACACTTTTAGTTATCTCACCTCTGACATGAATATTACTATCATGTCCATTATATGTTTTTTACTCCCATCGTTTGGATATAGAATTCAAGGCAAAGTTGACATGGTCAGTTACACTTACAGTAAGGAAAGACTACCAAGAGCAGAAAATAGAAGAAAAGATGGTGCACAATTGCACAAACACCCTCAGATGGAAATCAGATATTATTATCCTTAGTAAAGTCTGTATCTAGGTAGTTGAGTTTTTGGTAATTGGCTATATAATCGATGCAGCAAGCTTGATTTATTTTAATTCTGAGATGCCTTCTTGCCTTGCACTTTCTGGAGGAGAAGAGCTAGCCCCTTCATTTTAGTTCTCAGATGTTGTTTCTTTTCAGTTTGCAGATGAAACATTTAATGTTGTTCTTGACAAGGGAGGGTTAGATGCTCTAATGGAGCCAGAGCTTGGTACAGATCTTGGAAATCGCTACTTGTCAGAGGTGTCTTTCATATTCTTTTTCAACTCTCAGTTTATGATAAGTAGAAGCTTGATTAATTTAATTACTGATCATAGTCAGTTTACAGAATGCTTGTTTTGCATCCAGGTAAAGAGAGTTTTGAAAGATGGAGGGAAATTTATCTGTCTCACCTTGGCAGAGGCTCATGTGTTGGGTACTGCTATTCTTAAGCTTTGTTATTTAACTGGATTTACATGTTTAAAAATAATGTGTATTACCTTCACATCTTGTCGGATATAAGTATATAGCATATAAGAGTGAGATCAATTTTATATCAAAAGCAGAAGGGAATACTGAAAACTAACTTACAGCTTGCTGAGTCAGAGATTAATGGTGTCATCTATTCTTAGAGTTGCTTAGTCTTCAATATGGTCAGATAGATGCTGATGGAAAATTTCTCATTTGTTTATTTAATCATGTGCTACTTCTCAGGACTGCTTTTTCCTAAGTTCCGATATGGGTGGAGTCTGAGCCTTCAAGCTATACCACAGAAGCCTTCCAAAAAACCTAGTCTGACAACTTTTATGCTGATTGCCAAGAAAGAGAGTTCACCAGAATTGCAGAAAGTATCATCATCAATTCATTCTGCCACTGGTTTATATGGGGATCAGGTAATATATTGTATCTTCATTATATTTAATTTGATGATGAGGTCTGGTGTAGTGGGCATGAATGGATGGGTTTTATTTGACGAATAATGTCCCAAAGATTTCGACTTCAAGCACTCTGTATTGATATGATGCAAATTGATGATGTCCTGCCATTGTTGTGAACGATGTTAGTATAACCCGATATTTTACCTGAAGTACATGTTTGGACCCTTGACACTCGGACATGGGTGTGGACACATGTTTTTATTGTGTTTAAAAAGATCGTCAGGTTTGACACTTGGATAGATTTCATGTTGGATACTTCCAGCCAAGTCCTAATAACAAGGTTGTGATGATGTTATAACTCTTTTAGTTGTATATTCTGTATAACCTTCATGATTGTTTGCTACTGCTCCATACTTTTAGGCTCGTGGACTGTTTGAAGCACTTGAAATTGAGAATAATTTTCGTACGGCGCACGCGAATGGTTCTGATATGCTGTACTCTCTTGAAGATTTGTGTCTCGGAGCTAAAGGAGACCTATCGGAGCTTAGACCGGGACGTCGCGTCCAGCTTACCTTGGGTGAACCAGGGCGCTCCCAGTTTTTATATAAAGCTGTTCTTCTTGATGCACAGAAACAGTCTGATTCTTTCTTGTATCATTGTGGTGTTTTTCTTGTCCCTAAGGTCAGTCTATCATACTTTTTCTTGCATGCTCTGGGGGTGTTTATTTAATTCTCAATGAGCTGAAAAAACACATAAAGAGTTATGGTCGACTTAACCCTTCCCAGACGACAGAATAGGATACAATCTCAGATCAAGTCAGCAATCATTAGTAAAAGCTTTGTATCATTTTGTGCAATCAATGTTTTATTGTTCCATTTTGTAATTCTATTGATAGTCAATAGATGTGCTTTTACTATTATGTTTTGTTTGTTATAAAATATCTAACTAGATGTTAGAATTCAGACTCGTGCTCATGAATGGATCTTCTCCTCAGAAGAAGGACAATGGACGATCATTGAGAGTTCAAAGGCTGCTCGTCTCATAATGGTAATGGTTTACTATCTTAGAAATTATTTTTGTAAAGAATTGACTTGTAATATTTTGGTTGATGTCTACTAAGTTCTTATTTCTCATGCTTAAAAAATCAGGTATTACTAGATTCGAGCCATGCCAGTGCCAGCACAGAAGATATACAAGTAAGTTCTGTCTGTCCATTTGCTGGCCCCACTTCTGAGCTGTGCTAAGTAACAGTATGTCGACCCTTACATGTATTTGGAAATTCTCTTCTTTCAGAAGGACCTATCACCTTTAGTGAAACAATTAGAACCGGGAAAAAATGATTCTGGAGCCCTAATTCCGTAAGTTATCTTAATCATTTGAAGTTTCCTCTGTCTACCTATCAGTTACGACATAACTTGTAGAATTTTGCTGTTCTTAAGGCTGTTCGACTTGTATTTATTCTTGTTGTCATGTTATGTACTATGCTCCTTTCCATACTCCCAGTAAAAACTTTGAAAATTTTAAATTCTAAAGATACCAAGCTCGTTCAGGTTTATATAATGTATTTATACACCATTGAACTGACTACATATCTGTCGACTGCACATGCCCTCAGTCTAACATCACTAATCAGACTACAATTTACTAATTTCCTTGGTGTTTCTGATTTGTGGTTGCTGTCTGGTTTTCTTGATTCTCGCTTTTCTTTTCTATATATTACAGGTTCATGGCTGCAAGCGATGGGATTGAGAAAAGGAATGTTGTTTACCAGGTTCAGAACTATTTTATGAAGCTATTCTCTTTATAATAAAAGCTCAAGGGACAAGGTTCTAAATAAATTACGAGAGGAAAATGAAAAAAAAGTGTGGAAAGAAAATTGTCTTAAGTTTTGTGCCTGTATAGAGTGACTTGGTTTCTTAATTTCTTGGCAATGCTGACTTGATGTATGATACCTTCTCCGATCATACCTGCAATATATCTTTTACTGTAATTTGAGCCTTCTGTCCCAACATCTATCAAGTGATGTAAGAAGTGGCATACATTAATCTAACCAGTGAAATTAGCTGAATAATAGATTGGTTTACATGATGCTTCTTCATAAAAGTAGTTAGCTTTTAGTGTGTTTGAATTTCTTGTTTGATGCCGAGTAGCATCTGGGGTTCCAAAATTTATTATTATCACCATCCTCTTATGAGCTTCAGTTTTACAATTTTGCATGATTTTTATTTATCTAGTTTAGGGGATGAATTTGGACTTGTGAACATATTGAATTTACTTTTGAAGTGAATGTCATTGATTTTTAATTCATGGTTTGAGATGCTATCTCTACCATTGCGCTACTGTTAGTGAAGTGCATATGTGTTGGTTAACTCTGCAGTTTGTGATCTTTTCTGACTTTGAATTTTGCTTTTTAGGTTGATTCTGCCTTGACTGGTCCAGTTATCGTTGATGACGTAGTATATGAAAATGTTGATGACGATATTAGTCGTCTAT